>NC_068358.1:65713575-65949797 GCF_020536995.1 Dreissena polymorpha | reverse complement strand
TTTGTTTTTAATCAGATGTCTTATAATTGGCATTGCAATATTTCAATAACGAGTAATCAACACAATTGACTTTATGGATTTTTAATTGTTTATCATATTATCATTAACACTTGAGGGAAAAATAAGCTGTGTCATTTTATTTTTTATTTTACTTATGGTTCAGACACTCTGCTTTTACTATATGCCGTAATAATTATAAGTTTCCGTTCACTTAAAGATATTGTTTTTCGTGTTGGAAATTTAAATACAAAAATATTTAGAGACAAGTGTGTTATGTTTGTTTGTCAATTATTTAATTGAAGTAGAAATAATACATCAGTGTACATAATTTTATTGTGTTGTTCCCTTCGTTCTTTACTTTAAAAATGCAACTTAACAGCTTTGCAATCAACTGAAATAATATATAAAAAGTAAAAACAATAAACGTTTGGCTTTCTTAATACGATATCATTTCAAACGCTGTTGGAAGGAACCATTGCTTATTAGAGGTTTACAAGGTAATTTACCCAAGTACGCAAATGTAATGGTCGATTGCCCTTAGGCATGATTCTGTTTTATTACTTTAATCCGGTTGTAAAAAAGCATGACCGAAGGGTCATCAGATAAGCAAAAACAGGTCAAAATCTGATAAAATAGCGCTGTTTAACTGACTGTACGAAAATCCGTATGTCCGAAATTTAGAATCATGAAAACATAAATATTTTGGCTTAAAAGGAAATGTAAGAAAATTTAGAATGTAAGAGAAAATACGGTGGTTTTATGGTGTTTAAATCGATTAGAAATAGCAAAACCTAAAGACATTATCTCAAGTGTGATTTTCAAAAGATTTTATATGAATGTACCACACGGTAAAACTAGTCTATTAAAATGAAATACCTTCATTGGTTCTCATGTTTTAATATTTAAAACATAGGTATTTGTGAACACTTGTTGTTATATAATATTGAAATGTACACGCATACTGACATAAAATCATTAGCATAACGGCTAAGTTGTTTTTACTAAGATTGCAATAGTGTTTATTTTTTATTATGAATCTTATGAGGATAATTTTGAAAGTATGACACAGAGTATCTGAAGAAGATATATACATAATCACATATGTTGTTGTTGTTGTGGTTATTGTTTCAATATTTTTATGAGTATCATACATTCAATGACGAATAGCTATTAATTTGTCATACAAACACCATAATTATTATTGGATTGCGGAGATTAAACAATCGATTCCCTAGTAACTGATGATATAACTGATACATTTTTTGAGCGACAATTTGAAACTAAATCTGTATATTTAAATTGATATTTTTAATTGCAGACTTTTTTTATTAACCCCAATTATTGTGTACGCAACGTTTCTTTTATTTAAATCGCTGAGTACGAAGCATCAAGCTATTTTTTAATTAATTGACAGTGATCTTTAATGTATGTATAATATAAATTGAAATCAATCTTAATTAAAGCTTGAGCGGTTGGTTTGTAATAAGTTTTGTAAATGTTGCTGTAGGATATGTATGCACACATAAATACTAACGCTCTGGCATATTGTGATGGTGATATGATTATATATTGCACAATGAATATGTGATGATGTTTCTTGTGATAATATTGAGGCTATAATTAGTTTTTGAATTAAGCTAGCTAATTTCAAATAAGATCAAACACATCCCAATCCTAAAATTATCAGTAAGTTATAGTATTGTTTGCCTCTAGGCGCATAATTAATTGAAGGCCTAGTTTATCTGTTAATCCTCGCCCCATGTGGTGTCCCAGTGGGTACACTGATATTAATACACGATGTATTGGTCCACAATTAAATCTCTTATAAAAACATGTCTCTCAGGTGACTGAAAATGCTGTGTAGATACAACAAATACTACTACAACGGAGACTAAGATAACACATGTTACAATTAATTTGTCTTCCTTGCGTTCTCTTATACGACAAACACTTCTAAAACAAAAAAGCAAAAGCGCTACTGCTACTGACTCGCTACTCTTACTGCTACTGCTACTGCTATGCCGCTGCCGCTGCGACTGCCGCTGCCGCTGCCCGCTGCCGCTGCCGCTGCCGCTGCCGCTGCCGCTGCCACTGCCGCTGCCACTGCCGCTGCCACTGCCACTGCCACTGCGCTGCCACTGCCGCTGCCAGTGCTGCTGCTGCTGCTTGCTGCTACTGATAGTGCTACTGCTGCTACGCACTGCTACTGCCTACTGCCACTGCTACTGCCACTGCTACTGCCACTGCTACTGCCACTGCACGCTGCCACTGCTGCCTGCCACTGCACTGCCGCTGCTGCTGTTGCTTCTGATAGTGCTACTGCTACTGCTGCTGCTGCTGCTTCTGCTGCTGTTGCTGCTGCTACTGTTACTGCTACTGATACGGCTACTGATACGGCTACTGATACTGCTACTGCTACTGCTACTGCTAGTGCTACTGCTACTGCTACTGCTACTGATTACTGCTACTGCTGTGCTGCTACGCTGCTGCTGCTGCTGCTGCTGCTGCTACTGCTACTATTGATAATAATTCTCCTTCTACTTCTCTTTCTAATATTGCTAGCGATGCTTCATAATTTATTTTTAAATGTATCATTTTGTTAAAACAGGAAAGAACTGTTATATATATTTTTAAAGGGATCTTTTCACGCTTTGGTAAATTGACAAAATTGAAAAAAGTTGTTTCAGATTCGTAAGTTTTCGTTTTAGTTATGATATTTGTGAGGAAACAGTAATACTGAACATTAACCATGCTCTAATAAGCCATTATATGCATCTTTTGACGATTTTAAAACCTAAAAATTATAAAGCGTTGCAACGCGAAACGATTGAATAATTTGGAGAGTTCTGTTTTTGTCGTTAAATTGTGTGAAATACGAAGAAGATTGCTTATATAAGGTATAAAATACGTCGAGAATGTGTACTCGGCGGAATAGCTCAGTAGGCATAAGCGTTTATACTACAGGACTCTGCCAGGACTCCAGGGGTCACTGGTTCGAACCCTGCTCCGGGCAATGTACATTTCCTTTTTTTATTTTTTTTCTTGATTTTTTACTGGAGCTTTTATGATCCAATGTTTACATTTATCAATATAAAGCATTTAATGAATAAGTTAAAAAAAATGCCAAAATCTGTGAAAAAGGCCCCTTTAAAGGTGTAAAGAATCTAAACTTTTCTGCGATTAAAGTTTTATTTAACTGGATTAGTATAGGCCACATAACAGACGCTATTGTACTGATTTGTACTAAACAACATTTTGTCATAATCAACAGTTTTAACATGCCGCAGTTTCCTTGGAAGTTGACCTTTGATTGGAGTTATGTATAAAACATTTACAAGGTATTTGTTGACAGTTTGTCCTGTCACAATTATATATTAGTTGAGCCAAACGTGTGATAAAGATCCTTTTGGGGTGGCGATAAATACTATTTATATTGTTCAACAGTGGGAGACTGAGAAAACATATGTTACAATTAATTTGTCTACTTTGCCTGCTTCTTCTTTATATATTTTTCTTGCTAATCGTTTTAGTTTAGTTTTAGTTAAGTAGGTATATCAATTTACATTTTTTGATAGATATTTATTTGGATAGTAATAGTATGTTTTATTTGACTTGACATCATTGAACCGGTTTATTCATTGATAAGATCGGGATCTCCACAGGTGTTTAATCTCGATTGTTAGGTGGGGAGAAGGGTCCGAATGATAATGTTGTCGTCGGCTTACGAATCACATTTCACAAGTTTTAGACAAATATGCATACGTTATAAACCTAATTTAAGTATTACATAGATAATAACTTATCTTTATTTGATGAACTACGTTTAAGGTATAAAACTATAATTATCTATGTGTTGTGTGCCGCATACATACCATCTTGCTTTTTTTAAATTTGATCACAACGGTCAGAAGTCATAAACATTCATTATGCATGGTTTGCTAAAGCACAGTGTATACTAACTAACCTATGTTTATTGTTGTTTGCTAGGGTTATTATTATTATGTTTTATTTTTTTTTTATTTTGGGGGGGGGGGGGGGTGGGAGGGCTTTATAGAAGATTTCAACTAGTCCTTCAATTAACGAAAAAAAAAAAAAAATAGACAGCTTCATTCATGCTGTTCTATTATGGTGCTTTAACGCATATAATTATGTATGGTTGGATGAAGCACATTGTATGCTACCGATGTTTATTGTTGTTTGATGATGATGTTAAGTTGGTGTTGCTGTTGTTGTTAATGATGATGATGAGGAGGAGGAGGAGGAAGAAGAAGAGGAAGAAGATGATGATGATGATGATGATGATGGTGGTGGTGGGTAGTAATGACGACGACGACGATGATGATGATTTTGATTATGATAATGAGATTTGAATTAAATTAATGCGCAAAGATTTTTCTTTTTAGCGGCCAAATGCAGATATCTGCGCTTGGCCGCTGTAAGGGTTATGTAATATTTGCAATCTACATAGGAGTCAATAGCAGATACCAAGCACCATATGCTTATGAGAAACAAAAGCAAAATATTGGCAATCGCTGAAATCTCGAATATGACTTAATCATTTTATTAAATGAAACCGGTAACTATTTTAAACGGTTATTATATTGCAACAACTTAGCGGTGTTTATCCAAAAGACCATTGTTATAATTACAGGGACGTCAATAGGCCAAACTATTCAGGAAATATGATTTGAGTCGTCAAGGATAGATTTTGAGATCAATGTACGTCCGATGAGATTTAAAGGGAGTTGGAGGCGTAGGGACAGATTCGTTCGAGTACGCGATCATTTGAGAACAAATTATGTTGAAGCTTTATCGGAATTCCGGAAATTTGCGATCGGTACCGATTTTTCCTGGTTCTTTTTTATTGATTCTGATAAGTTAGCGGCCGGCACGGACATGAATATTAACTGACGAAAACCTCTTCGCTACTTTCCGAAAATCTTCGACATGTTGCAAATATCCGTAATATTCCGCATTGTACTCACCAGAAATTGCAACTAGAAAGACTACAATAAATCAGTTAGCTACGGCTCGGGCGGGGATTTACCTATTATCCCTGTAAGGGACCTAATGCCCCAGACTACCGGCTATTTTTTCCGGAATTCGAACTTGATACACTTGATATCCCTGAATTAAATATTTATATCCGCAATTTTGATCTCTAGAGTGCTGACTGTTAGTATTGTATTTGACTGGAATGACTGTCGATTATGTGTTTTTAAGATTAAAACAAGCTTACGAAGAACTTTGTGTTTGCTTTTTTGTACGCTTTCTTTTTAAAAATGTATTGTCCGCCACGGACGCAACAATTGACCAAATGTACCAGATTGTGGTCTCTTTAAAGTGCTATGATTTTACTGCCGTGATATCTTTAACAAACTACACATTATTGATCGTGGACGTTTTATACTCTTATTGAATTTGTTTCCCCAAAATATGCTCTTCTATTAGTAGATGTTTAGGTGACGATGTTCTAATTATAGATCTTACACGGCCAAGAAACACTAGATAGGTCTTTGCAAAGAGAGCTGTTGGATATCGTGAATGCGTTCAATGTGGCCTGTTTATTTCAGAAAGCTATGTGCAATGTTTTATGGGGATTTCTATCAAATTGCCAATTGCAAAATTTGATTTAATTCATTCGGACCTACAAGCGGGAAACTTCTTCATTAAAATTCAATGGGCTTTTAAGAAGTTCGTTGAAAGGCCAAATTTGACGTTAAACAGCAACGCCGAAAAAATTGCTACTCAGTCTTATTTATCACTTTTTTTGTAAGATTTACCAGTAGACGTTCTTCAGTGAAATTAAGCAAACACACAGTGCCGACAAATATGGAAGGGTATTTAGGTAAAAATTACATCCTTCTTTGTGACTGTGTCATGATTCTTGATGGTACTTTCAATTAGTATGTAGACACCTTTTCATGCTTGATGACACTTACATCTTGCCTGATGTCCAATGTCTATTTACATTCTGCTTAATGGTATCATGCATGTGTACAGATGCAACATTCTTGTTCGTTAATTGCATGCTGCATATGTGTATGTTGGTTTGTGCAGAGAGACTTGTGCAATAGGCGCAGTGCATAATGAAATCAAATATTAATGCGTTTAATAAATTAACGCGATGGTAAGATGTGAGTTTCACCCAAGCACAAAGCAACATACTATCATGCATGATACAATGATGTCAATTGACAGTCATTCCGAAATGCTACGGAGGACTACGGAAATTTACGGCGTATAACGGAAATTTTATGTTATAGGAGAAGTTGCGCACCTTTGTAAGATATTTGCTACTGAACCGAAATTAACCGCGTGTTTGTAGACTTAACTTTTTTTTGGTTAATGACTAACCATAATTTTTGTACAGTAATTTACCTTCAATAACCAAAGAAAGTCTATGGATATATTTCAATATATGCTACTAATGCATGTATGCAGAGCTCCAGATAAGACGCTTAAAGTCGTAAAATGTTTACATTATATGCATTGATATTGAGTTTTACGCATGATCACACATTTTGAATTCTTATTTTATTTTTCCAATGTGTAACCGTACGCACAGAATTTAAGTCTACTTTTTTACTAAATTTAATTCAATTTTTTACGACTTTAAGCGTCTTATCTGGAGCTCTTCTTAGACTATAAACCTAAATGCGGATGTGCCAAAAATTATATTTACCTGAAAAAAAAAGAATTAATAATAGACTTTAAGGCTGGATTATTATAGAGTGTAAACCAAGATTTTGCTGAAAAAGTTATCTGGAACTTTGCATGTATGTTGAGAGGAAATCGATTACATAATTTCAAATTTACTAGAGTACTTTTATATTGCACCACATAAAATGCTTTAAAACTATAATATTGAAGTGCACATATAAACTTTATTATAGATGGGTAGGTATTTCGTGTCAATCTCTTTCACATATGAAAGAGCTGTTGGTCATGCTGCTTTAAGTACATATAGATGCATGACACAATTTAGATTAAGCAAAATAAAACACTAAGTATTTGCCAAGAGTCAAATATATACGAGCAGTAAGAGCGTAATCGTGCACAGCGAGACTTACTCATGTAGAATTGAAACTCTTATTGCTTTCTTTCGAAATAATTTCATGTGTCCGATCTAATATGCAATATGCCCGGTGTTTTTTTTTGCGGATTAATGTTCCGTTTTAGATCCATAATTAACGAATGCCTCAATATTTTCAAAAATTAACACCGGAATAATGTTCACCGACATTTTTTCATACAGATTGGATATAAATATTATAGAGCTTAACAAAAAATACATTAAGCCCTGTTCTCCCGGCACACGTGCTGGACACACAGGTGGTTAGCGTGTGGCTATGATCATAATTAGTGAAAACATCTTTTTGAATGATAAATAATCATATTAAAACGAAAAATCAAATTTTCTATATATAAAAAATCACTACCGTTTTATATATAACAAGGTATCCAACTCGAAATCATCCGAAAACGGGGTGCATCGTTTTGAGCAGCCATTACTAAATTAATTTTGCAGCGATTTTCATGACCCGGTCTTATTCAACGCAGAAATGAATTTCCTTTTAGGAAATGTATATATATTGTTATATTTCTACACATGCTGGGTCAAATTTTAAGAAATAAAGCTATACATAATTCGCTTGACCCAGTTGTTATCGATCAGACCGTATTTATGAATGAAATCTCCAGTTGTAAAGACACAACTCCGCATTGGAGCAATGAAATCACTCTTGTGTTTAAAATGTCAGTTGGTTGAAATGTATGTAAACAAAGGTTTGAAAATGCGCTGGACAGTTAGTTTTGATGCATAATTCTACGGCAAGCACGGTAAGAATGTTTTTTTCATACGTTTTATTGAATTATGGTATCGAGGTTCGTGAACTTTGCAGGGAAAATGCCCATTTCCCCGTGAAGATTTCAGTCATGAATACTGTCTGATCGATCACAGCTGGGTCACGCGAGTTGTGTGTCGTGTTATTTTTTAAAAGTTGACCCAGTATTTGTAAAAATATTGCAAGACATATACATTTCCAGAAAGGAAATTTATTTCTGCGTTGAATAAGACCAAGATCGTGAAAATCGCTGCAAAATTGATGAAGTAATGGCTGTTTAAAACGATGCATCCCGTTTTCGGATGATTTCGAGTTGGATACCTTGTTGAATATATATTTAACTTATTTTTTTTTAAGAAAAGTTGATTTTTCGTTATAATATGATTACTTATCATTCCAAAATATGTTTTCACTAACTAGTATTATAGCCACACGCTAACCACCTGTAGCTGGACACTTTTAAAAAACACTATACAAATTCAAGTACTTATGCACTTAATTGATTGTAAACAATGACGGTTGAAATCCGTGCGTGGGAATTTTTCTGGTAACCAAGAGCGACGTCAACGTTCATGACAAACCTGTTTATATGACATTTATTTATTGATTTTTTCCAACTTGATTGAAAATTATGTTTTATGATATTTTAATACATGTAGATGAAGTAGTTGTTTTCTCAACGAGGAGTACAATAGTTGTACAGTACTAGACACGAGTACTTGTAACTTTCAGGTTTCTCTGTATACCACAGACATTATATAGTCATAAAATGATAAATATGTGTTTATAGAAATTGTAATTATAGCATGGTTAACAGACTAGAGAAATCTGAAAGTTTCACGCACAGGTCTGTGGCAATGGGGGTTTGGGCTACTTTATAAATATGAGGTCGATATGCAATGCACATCGGTAGATTACGTCTACTGTAATTATTTGGACTAGGGAAGGGCCACAATTCCAACACATCAGCCCCGTTATGTTCTGAATAAAATACATGTATAATTTCTCGAGTGCCAATTGCATCTTACAAATATCAAAAACATTCACGGCAGTCAATTCATTGTGTAAACTTACTGGTCTTCATGACAATAATGAACGTATTTAGTTTAATGGAGATTATATAACGAAGGGAACTAATTCAGCTTATTCAGTTTACTAGTCAAAATGATTCGGATGTTTTCGCTTTTTTTTCCGAAAAGTAATTTATTCAACATACGGAAAATAAACGCGCGCCACCTGATGTCATAATTTAGTAACTTGCATTCTGCTTACTGCCTGTTGCTAACTGCCGTTGTTAATGACGCTTAGTGGCAAAACCGATTATGACTGGTTTCAGGAATAATGAACACACAAACATTGGATAGTCACCAAGCATGTTGAAACAATCATCAAGTATAACCGATAGAGAACAAGCATGTTGGAACTGTCATGAAGCATGTTAGAATAAACATCACGCATAATGTAAATATTATTCATGAATGATGTAATGTTGCAGCAATCATCAAGTATAAACGAATAGACAACAAGCATGTTGGAATTGTCATCAAGCAAATTAGAATAAGCATCAGTCATAATGTAAATATTCACCACGAATGATGTAACTTTTACCTATATATCCTTCCATAGACATGTGTTGTTACTAAAATAGACATAGAGATTTGAGCATTGGGAGTGACCTAATCATACTGTGCTTTAGCAGTATTACGGAATACCGTTAGTGCCATCGTGGTTACACATTAAAATCCAGAGGGCGAGAACGCGAGAACGCGATAGTACGATGGCGACAATGTGACAATACGATGATGACAGGGTGACAATACGATGGCGACAATGCGAGAACGCGATAATACGATGACGACAATCAGACAGTGCGATGACGACAGTGCGACAATACGATGGCGACAGTGAGATAGTACGATGGCGACAATACTACAGTTCGATAGTGCGATAATACGATGACGACAGTGCGAAAATACGATGACGACAGTGCGACAATACGATGGCGATAGCCGACAGTGCGATAGTACGATGGTGCCAATGCGATAACGCGATAGTATGATGGCGACAATTCGAAAATGCGATGGCGACAGTGCGACAATACGATGGCGACAATGCGATAGAACGATGGCGACATTGCGATGATACCACGGCGACAGTACGATATGACTATCGCATTGTCGCCCCCGTACTATCGCACTGCCGCCATTGTATTGTCGCACTGTCGCATTGTCGTCATCGTACTAGCGCGTTTTCGCAATCGTACGAACGCATTGTCGCCATCGTATTGTCGCACTGTCGTCATCGTACTTTCGCGTTCTCGCATTCTCGCCCTCTGGATTTTAATGAGTAACCACGGTGGCCCTAATGGTATTTTGTACAGTAAAGTGCGTAAAATCTGGTTTGGAATAACAATTTTTATGCCGAAAACAGATGTTGAAAACCCGACTTTGTTTTATAAGTAGTAGTCTAAATATACAATGAGTTTTCCGAGCATTAAATAAACATATTAAAATAAAATTCATGTTCGTATCAGTTGAAGTTCTTGTTAATAGTAGAAGCAAAGAACACAATAAAACGCTGATTGGGCTTACTAATTTGAGGCAAGAAAAAACACATCGCGCTATTATATATAACATATAACGCGCATCCGCAAAGTTCGAGCGCCCGTCTCGGGGCCGTCGTTTCCGGTGAAAGTTTCGCACAGGAGCTACCGAGTTTGGATATGAGACCACGAATCATGGCTTGACTTTATATATCAGTCAGCGTAGTACCTGACCAGACTGCGCGGTTGGACAAGCTAGGATGGACCAACTTCGGCCGCATATGACATAAGACCCATTTTAACATGACGCGGGTCATCTGACCTTTATAATGTGTATATAGCTTTGAATGGAATTTGCACATAGTTTTTGGCATGGACTTATTGTTATGTTAATGTGTTGCACGCTTTCAAAAGCAGAGGGCATATATAAGATCAATTATACTACGGAGTTCATTTTCTGTTGCAAAATGAAATGCAATAAAGATTGTTACTCCGCGGTGTGTACAGTATGACAGCGTTGTCTGTCTGCGATGCATTCATACTGGTTCTAAGCTGGCATACTCACCAATTGGACTCAACCATCTGCTCGAACAAGAAATGATAAGTTCTACTAGCATAAACCTTTAATTGTAACTCATTTTAAAAATATTCATGTTTTTTATATTATTTAATTTATTATTCAAAATTATAATTATTATTTCCTTTATTGTTGTTTTTCGCATTAAGAAACTTATTCGGCTTACGAAACTGAAAAATCCCATTGGAAAAAAATCCCATGGGAGAAAAAATCCCATGGGAGAAAAAATCCCATGGGATTTAAAAATCCCATGGGATTTTTTGTTTTTTTTTAAACACGACTAAACGCATTAAAATATCGTAGTTGTTCATCATTTCATAAAATATGATGTTTCTGAAAGTTTCATGAATAAATCTCTCAAAATAAGAAAAAAATCCCATGGGATTTTTTTCTCCCATTTTAAAATGGGATTTTTTTATTACTAAATATTTTTATATATAATTGGCATAAAACCAATATACAGTCCTTAAATAACGTTAAAATACTTGCAAACGCAAATAAAACACGTTTTTTAAAATGTTCAAAATCCCATGGGATTTTTCTCCCATTTGCAAATTATGGGAGAAAAAAAAATCCCATGGGAGAAAAAATCCCATGGGAAAATCGAAAATCCCATGGGAAAATGCAAAAATCCCATGGGAACCCCAACTTTGCTTAAAAATTTCATAGTGAAGAAAACGCGTTTTTTGAGTGAAAATAACCAATTATTAATCAACGATAAGACTTTTATCGCATACTATGTCTCAAAGTAGCAAATCTTTAAGAAAAAGGGTACTTAAGTTTGCGAAATTTCGGTTTCGCAAAGTTTTTCCGGTGGCCGTTCCCTATATGCCCCCCCCCCATAAACTTCGTTTGTGGGTGTATAAATACTATAAAAAAGGAAAGTGTCGTCTCTGATTAGCCTGTGCTGACTGCATAGGCTAATCTCATATGACAACATACGCACATGCATTAAACCCCCTTTTCACAGAGCATGGTCCATATGTTTTGCTTGTACGTGTCTATGGGACAGGTAAGAATTTATAGTTTACGCATCTGAATCATGTTTGATTGCAAACATATTCACCACTGCATAATAAAAGGAAATAGATTAAATCTTTAACACTGAGAAACGTATTTTGGTGCATTTGTAGTTCCTTAGACAGTTACTTTTAATTAAAGACCTTTCTTACTAAATTAAATCTTTTTAGGATAAATTTCCAACCCTTAGATACTGATGAGCAGCAAACAGCAGAAAACCTTAACAGACTGCGAGTAACTCGCTGGCTGTTTTGGTTTTATGCTGTTTGCACATAGCAATTTTCACTTTGCTTATAAGTGGGAAAGGGTAAACACGAGGTTCACTTTGGGAAAACTGGACATAAAGCATGTGTCTTCAGTGTCGTCACAACCCAGCTCAAAGAAATCATAGATGAATGTTACATTTATTTATTCTTGCATTTTACTGAATACACATAAATATGGTAGAAATGAAGAAAAAAATATGTACAGAATGTCATGAGAATGAAATCACAAAACAAAATGAGTGTAAAACAAGACTATTGTCTGGTGAAACTCCACCATTTTCAGCAATATTTCTAGTCTAGCAACCAGAATTCTCGACGAAAGAACAAAATGAAATGACGTGCATAATCTCCATATTGCCATCTGTCCATGATTCAAGTTTCATGGGAACAAAATTAAGAACTGTTTAAGTTAACGCAGGATCCACAAAAGTGTGACAGACTCACGGACACACTGAGCGCAAACCATAAGTCCCCTCCGGTTTCACCGGTGGGGGATTATAAATGTGTAAAAACAGCAGAATGATAAAATAATTATAATATTTTAAGTAAAATACATATAAAAATATAATTCAAGTTTCGAATCTTAATGTATGCAAATGAAATAGCACATACCTTGTATAGAACGATATTGAAATATGTACATATTTCAATCAAATTAAATTGATCAATTACAATTTCGTGTAACAATAGCTCTGCCCCAGTCACAAAGGTCACTTATTCCCCTTCAAAAAATTATCAGCTGTGTTCGAGCCCAAATGTGTGTTTAACTGGTATAATCACAATCATAAAAAAATCTAAGTGGTCAACAATGTGACACACTAAAAGAGGGACTATCACAAAATGAGCGGCATCATGCGAAAATGGGTCATATGCCATATGCAGCCAATCTGGCCTGGAGATACAATGTTCACTGATGGCACCAGGACACCTTGCGTGACTTTATAGCAGACAATTTAGCTCCTGACCAGACTGCGCACTCGGTGTGGACCTTTGCTGGTTTGCTGGTTGCATATGGCATAAGACCCATGTTTGCAGGACGCCGTTCATGTGCCACTTGTTCATGATGATGGGGGGGGGGGCATTAACTGGTTTTGTTTTATGTTTCCAGGGCATAGTCTTGAAAATATTATTCTATCAAAGACGAACATAACATAACATACTACTCTATAAGATAAATATTTTTTATGAAGCAAAATAGTTGCGAAGTTCATGCAATAACTTCCTCTAAACTGTTAACCATTGAAAGCCTTATACTGCTCAAGTATGACACTTTGTGTCAATTCAATTAAAACCAAATAACATATTAGAGTTGATAATGTGTTTAAATGGGCCTTTTCACGTTTTGGTAAATTGACAAAATTAAAAAAAGTTGTTTCAGATTCGCAAATTTTCGTTTTTGTTATGACATTTTGTGAGGAAACAGTAATACTGAACATTTACCATGCTCTTAAATAGCCATGATATGCATCTTTTGACAATTTAAAAACCTGAAAATTATAAAGCGTTGCAACGCGAAACGAATAATTTGGAGGGCTCTGTTGTTGTCGTTATATTTTGTGAAACTACGAGGATTGCTTATATAAAGTATCTTTCATTGTATGAGCATGGATGATCGAGTGGTCTAAGCGGTAGACTTTTACTCAAGGACTCCAGGGGCCAGTGGTGCGAGCCCTGTTGAGGGATACTTTTTTCTTTTTTTAAATTGTATTCTTGATTTTTTACTGGAGCTTTTTAGATCCAATGTTTACATTTATCAATAGAAAGCATTTAATGACAAACATAAATACATGACAAAAATCTATGAAAAGGCCCCTTAAACACAAATCAGATTTTTTCACTTTAATAATCAGATCTGAACAAAAAAAACAACATAATATAATAACATACAAATAAAATGAAACACAGAATGCAGTGTTTAGCAAAATCTGAATATCCACATGTTAAGAGGCATGCAACTTACAGGCAGCCAGTTTGTACATTTTAAGGCTTAGATTCACTTCTTTGCATGCTATGAATTACTTTGCTGTAGGCTAAGAGTTACTTAATTGTAGGCTAATAGTCAATTAATTGTAGGCAAAGTCACTTACTTGTAGAATAAGGGTCACTTATTTGTAGACCAAAGGGACTTAATTGTAGGTTACGAGTCACTTAATAGACCAGTTTCACAATACTACCACTGTTGCTATTTTTAGATATCACGTGACGCGTCTAATTTCAGAACGAGGCTGAACGTGTAAATGTCTTTAGCGTAGAATATCGATGATTTTATATTTGTTGAGTGTTATTGTTGACATTCGGAAGTTTCATGAGCACTGAAACGGGTTACAACAACGTCAAACATATGCATACAGGCATGTGTTTAGTAAATAAATTTATAAGTATTTATAATATAAGTATTTCAATTCTAAATAATAATTCAACGACATAATTAGTTAGTACGATTAGTGTACCTTTATACACGGTATTTCATCTTTATAAAAAAACGAGTTACCCATGACCATCAGAGAAAAGGTGGTTTGAAGAATCAGCATCGATGATTAAACAAAACAAAGATAAACAAAAGCCGTCTAAAACATTATATGACTATAATTCTCAAAGGATGATGTATGGTTGTGTTATTTTTAATGAACTATCGAACGTTTAAGAGGTGTGTTAAATAACCATAAGACAAAGCACCATAAAAGACGAAGTTCATGACACTATTTAAATGTTATTATCCCCACGGTTTTAAAAGCGTGGGGATATTGTGGTTATCTCCGCGTTCTGTCCGTCCGTCCTGGCCACTATCTCGTCCTACACTATTAGCACTAAAACCTTGAAACTTACACATATGGTAGCTGTGAGCATATGTGCGACTGTGCACCATTTGGAATTTTGATCTGACCCCTGGGTCAAAAGTTATGGGGGCGGGGCAGTTTTCCTTACATGGCTATAGTAAAACCTTGTTAACACTCAAGTTTAGGTTATTTTACATTAACTTCTCCATTTCTACACCGATTTACTTTAAATTGATACTGAACTTCTCTTATGACAATACGGTCAATCTCAACAATGCATGGCCCCATTACCAACCATGGACGCCCCGCCAACATAGACCACGCCAACCCAAAATTTTGTTTTAATATAACTTCTTCATTTATTTTCCACTTGACTTCAAATTAATACTGAACATCTCTTATGAAAACACGGTCTATCTCGACCATCCATGTTCTCATTACCCACCCCAGGGCTCCGCCCATATAGGCAACAACCACCCCAAATTGCCTTTTACTATTACTTCTTCATTTCTACACCGATTCACTTAAACATACGATTTTTTTTCGTACCCAAATGTTTTCGTTCCCAATTTATTTTCGTTCCCAATTTTGTTTTCGGACCAATTTCTTGTTCGTGCCCAAACTGCGTATTAAATATATCAAGGAAAAGATAAGAACAATAACTAGGCAAGGCAATGCAAGTACGAGTGTACATGCTTGTAACCTTTAAACCCATGCTTTTTCGATTTTCTGGAAAAACGCTAAATATATATGTTCTAAGATAAACAAAATCATGTAATAGATATTTGTTTCAAAATAAATTATAACAAAACCATTACCTTTGAAAGCCATCAGATGATGTTGACGAGGGTTTCTTGGGTTTCGCAACAGGGATGCCCCGCTTTTGTTTGGTCCCAGTTGTGGGTGAGGAGACCCCATTCGGAGATCCCTTCCCACTCTCCAATGACTTGTGTATCAGTGGTAGAAGGCTCTTACCCTTTGGTGTCCTTCCATCCTGGCTGCCCTGCTTTTGCACCCTTGGTGGTTTTGCAGGATTTTCTGGATTAGCATTTGTTGAATCATTGCTTACACCATTTGCATTGGCAACTGCCTCTTCATTTACATGGTTTTGCTCAGGATTTTCATCAGTTTTATTAACATCCTCGCAGTTTAGAATCTTTTTGGAGCCACAAGGCCACTTGGCTTATGTTTTGGGGTTTTGTTAACAGGAGACGGTATTCCTGATTTGCCTGCTGGGCTGTTTTACCTGTATCTTACAGATAATGGAATACATGTTCTGTTAGCTGGACTGTTGGGTCGCTGACGCAAACTTTTTCCATCTTTATTTGTACCTTGACTCTTTTCCTGCTCCAATTCTGTTTTGGACTTATCTTTGCTTTTATTTGCCTCTTAATTGCGGTGACTTCTGGGCTATAGCACTTCCGAGTGGAGTTTTGCTTTCAGTCTCTGTAACTACTTTATGCTTACCCGGCAATTGGCTTTCACTTTCAGATGAACTCCTTACTTTACTTGGAATTTTACTTTCACGTTCGGATGAATCTCTGCTTAATTTACTAGGAATTTAACTATCATTTTCTTTTCCAGATTTAAAACCCTCCTCAGTTTCTGACTCAGACCTGGGTTCAGACTGCGCCTGATTTTTTCTATCAACATTCAGGACTTTTTTTCTTCATTTCTTCATTACAAGTATTGTCATTTTTAGGTTCAACCTCATTATTTTCATTTCTTATATATATTATGGCATTTTCCAGGTTATTTAACTATTTTTCTTTAACAATTATCTTTGGATTTGGCAAACATTTTGGCAGATTTGATTTCGGTTTTGGTGCAACTGGTGGCCTCCCAATACTGTCAGCAATTGTTCGTTTGTCCGGTTCACTTAAACTGTTAACACTTGGTTCAGCAACTTGCTCTTCAATTTGTATTGGAGTTCCTTTTTTATGTGATTCAGTTAGAGATTCTAGCTCCATGTTCTGCTGTGGCCTTTCATTTCCATTAACCTCATCAGGATTATGCTGAGAAACACGAGGTTTGGAGTTGTCAGTTTTTAATTTTGGCAGTTTAGAAACATTCTCAATTGGCGATTCCTCAGTCTTTTCAGTAACCAAGTTACTATTGTGTCCAATATTTCCACTGTCTGTATTAATTGGTAAACTGATTTGCTAAATAGCTTGAAACTTTGAAGGTTTCTGTTTTGGTGTTAAAGGTATTCCGGATTTCAACTGTGGTGGCTGCTTAGGGCTGCCTCTGTCATCACTAACTATAACACCTGAAGGATGATCTTGTAAATGATCCAAACTCTCCTTAATTACTTTTAGCGAGATAACCGTATAATGTCATTATGAACTATTTTAAGTATGAAGTTAAAGATGGGTGGACTATTGTCAGTATGTAATGGTAAAAAATGGTTAGTGGTGTTACCAAATATTTAACTTAAAAAAAATGCGGCATATGTTTAAACCACTATTTTTATTACAAACAAAATTAATTGACAGTGGCTACAATATAGTACAGGTTAAAACACATTCTTAAAGATACTTTTTTCTTCAAAATATGTTATAAAGATTCACTTGCCTGTACATTTTGTAAAAAGGGCGAAACAATCGAATATACGGATGTAAGCATGCTCTTATACTTAACATAATTATTCACCGGATGTTAACGCTTTGAAGTTATTCCACCAAATCAAATTAGGGCACAGCATTTTAATGGATCGTTAAATATAACGTTTCTTGGCATTAAAACAGTTGTGTATGGTTGCATATTGATATAATTGCGCCAACTAATAAAGGAGCAGAGTAATACGTTAAAGTGTTATAAATAAAACAATTTTTCAGCATTAGCCACCATGGCCACACACAAGTCAAGAATGGTACTTGTCATGACACACCTTTTAACGAGGAAAATAATTTTCATTGTAACGAAAAAAACAAACAAACAACAAAGGCTTTTATCGAACGTAGTTGTCTCAACGTTTTTGTTTTTAATAGTGCAGAAAAAAGACGTATTGTGAAAACCACATATTTTGTTCGTTCAATGCAAGTTTACTTCCTCTCAAACGCAACAAAACAATGTATATCGATCTATGTACGATACTAACAAACCTCAACCATTTTGTTAGTTCTGTAATAGTAAAAATTAAGATGCCCGGATAATATTTACTTAAAAGCCGCATTCCGCTGATTGCACGATAGTTTTCCTCCTCCATATTATTCTCATGTTTAAAGTTAACATTGATCAATCGATAATGGTTTGAAAAGAGGGTATACAATATAGCTGTAAACAATGATGGAAAATTAACAGACATTTTTTTGACATGTAAGGCATAAACATTCACCATAAACAATTTTACAAGTTATTTTTAACGACAAAATTAACAACAACGAAATAACTTCATTAAAAGCCTGCCATGACGAAAACAAATTTTTTTTCAACAAAAAAGTAAGGTCAAAATATCGAAACTCCTTAAAATGTTAAACACGATTTACACACAAGAACGTTCGGATTTACGGATTCAAAAGCTTCCGTAAGATTTCTTTAATAAAGGTAAGGCGTTTTCTGTTATAAGGTCGTAAAAACATTTAGCCGGTAAATATTTAGATGGCTGCACCCAGCGATGGTTTATCGCGTTTAAGTTATGTAAGAAGGCCATGCGAAGACCAACGGACTCGACACAGATTTCGCACGATTTTTGAACGGCTTCAGAGATAAGCTTCCAAACACACACACACACACACAATAAAACAGTCTTACGAAAATCCTATGATTTGCGTCAAACCATAATGCGCCGTGCAGTTTCCTTACAAATTTGCATTCACCTTCACACAAAGGCCTTACACAACACATCGTATACAATTTGAAAACAGATGCCGTGGATACCGACGATGGTTAAAGTCGTTAAATATAATACAGCGATCGTTAAAAATAAAGTGTAAAAAATACCACGGACAGAAACGCGTGCTATGTGCACGTTTTGTTTACCCGAAAAAAATGCATAACACACACGCGGAGCACACTGGTATTCTTCATTAAAGCTATAAATATTAAATCTACCAGAATTACAGTACTTGTGCACACCTTTTCATATACTGTACAGGTGCCACAATAATGGAACTGGCATATCTCTGTCGCCATTTTTGGGTGAACATTTCAATGCAACGATGACGGGAATAAAGTATAATTTCGATAGTTATCATCGGGAACATTTTTTCCATAGCCAGTGAATGGATAAATATCAACTTGATTATGTGAGGAATACAAAACTTACGGCTTGTTTTTATGTTTGTCTTCCAATACTTATGTTTCACTTGCTTTATTATTCATATGCTTTATGCAAATGAAGAACACGTAGGGTTAGGGCATGGTGGCCGTGCGGCGTCAAGTTAACTTAATTTAACTTATATGACGTGCTCAATAGAAAGATCGGGTTCTCACTTTTGACAACTGCTCGAAAGTCTGCCTCGACAGTACCCGAAACAGGACACCAATAACTTGATTTTTTTTCTGTTTGTGTGACTGTACATTTCCGCGTTTGTTGAAACTAAATTGGAATAAGTAAGGCAATAAGGCAATTGGGAACACCTTCCGAAACAGGAAGGAGACCTCTAGTAGTGTGTTCAAAACGTTGTAGCAGCTAAAATTAAAATGAAGTCGTAAACGGTCAAATGTTGATTTACCGATGTAATTTAAGCATATAAATAAAGCCACGTTCCGTATATTTGCATGTTCTTCATGAAAATTTAATATACGCTCATGCAACAAACAAGTAGTAACATGAATTTAATTAAAAACCACCTGATTGAGTTTATCTCAGAAGTGTCAAATACGTTTGTTATTTTCAATCAGAAACCTTACACAAATGACGATGTGTTTGACTTCGAAAATAGGTAGCTTTTAATAAATGACGCAATAATATTTGGTATAAATGGTAATCAATTTACGACAAACAGACCATACTGTGATAAGCTCAAGAAAAAAATTGACACCTCGCACGTTTCTGTTGTTCCGGAAGATGCCGTTATGATTATCACGCGTTTATCATAGACCACTTGTGTCTCGCCTAGTCGAGCCGAATATTTTGTTTTAGCAACATAATACATATATATTATTACCAGAGATTATTTCATTGTTACATTTTTATTACTTTCAACAGAAGATATACTAACATACAGGAAAATGACAAAAAAGTATAGTCCTTTGAGGAAGAATGTTAGGAAAATGGAATTATAGAACATAACTTATCAGAATATACACAATGTTAACAAGTTATTTATTTGCTCTCGTTCATGAGCAAATGTCTGAACGTGTTTGCCAATAATGTTCATAATCACTGATTGACATTGTAACTCCTTATACAAAACCAAACCTTTAAAACTCTTTTAAAAAAGAAATAAATTACAATTTCTTGACGTGTCATGCTTTGCGATAGTCTCTCCCGTGTACGTACTTCAACAGTAATAACCAGTACAATGCCTTGATGTTGAATAGTTTAATGCCACCCCGACGCTGAGTGCGATGATCCAGATCAGACCAATCACAATGCTGCTGATCATGAGGTTTCGGGCAAGCACCGAATACCTGTTGGCGTTCGTCATATCACCATCCTCAAACGCCTTTTTTGACTGTCAAATTAAGTAATCGGATGTTTAAATATAATCGATCTATATCTTAAATCACAAATGCATGGCATATTATTTGGGCGCTGTTCTTTAACAAGTCGCAAATATTTGTCTGTTTTGCATTACGACACGTTATTTGTTATGGAACATGTCGATCTTATCCTTGCATGGTTTCGTATTATTGTAGATGTATAAAAAACAAGTAAAATACATGAACAATACCTCGTTTGAGAAGTATAGTGCGAATGCCCCAGTAGGCCAGAAGCAACACAAGCAAGCGAAAAAAGAGGGCACCAAGTAGTCCGGCGGTCGAGACCCAGTCGCTACGATCACCGCTGTAGGCTGAGGCTGGGCTAAGACCTTCGAATTGATCATGATTTAGACATTATAAAATGGATGTGACTCATACAATGTCATAAGTACGCTCCAACATTGGTAATATCAGTGTTTAGCATTATAATCAGCACGACACACACTGAGTAAACCATTGTAATCAGCACGACCCACACTGTGTAAATCATAGTAATCAGCACGACATACACTTAGTAAACCATTGTAATCAGCACGACACACAATGAGTAAATCATTGTAATCAGCACGACCAACACTGTGTAAACCATGGTTATCAGCACGATCCACACTGTGTAAATCATGGTTATTAGCACAACCCACACTGTGTAAACCATTGTAATCAGCACGACCCACACTGGGTAAACCATTATAATCAGCACGACAAACACCGTGTAAACCATTGTAATCAGTACGACAAACACTGAGTAAACCATTGTAATCATCACGACAGACACTGTGTAAACCATTGTAATCAGCACGACCCACGCTGTGTAAATCATAGTAATCACAACGGCCCACAATGTGTAAAGCTTTGTAATCACCAAGACAAACACTGTGAAAACAATTGGTATTTCCATGAAACTTCCCATCACAGAACTGGTGTAAATAATTATAAGTATTATGAAGTGTCCATTATTACATTGACCTGCCCGGGGTAACGAACTGTCATTACCAGCTAACTAAGTAGGTTTAAGCTAATATGCCCAGTGTAGAGAACTATTACTACCAAGAAATAACATGTGTAAGCAATACTTATCTTGACATAGGCTTTGTAAAAAAATTAGCTTTTATTTAGATGACTTGTGCTGTGTTAAGATTTATCAACTTACCACGACCTGCCCAGGGGCGGCGACAAATCCTTGCTGGATGAAGTCTCCTGGTTGTATGTAGCCAGCTTGTTGTATGTAGCCACCTTGTCCTTGTGGCTGTCCGTAGTTAACTGCCTGCTGATTGTAGGCCGGAGGATACTGCTGATCTGGAAAGTTTAAATAAACGGTTTGGGCATTTGGCATTGGTATTGTCGCATATCACACTAAAATCACATACGGATTTTTAGTCAGACACGTAGTTTTAAACGTAACGTATTAACCTCAAAGTAAAAAATATATGTTGGTTTATTAAATTATTCTCATGACTCTAACTAGGTCTATACTAAGTCATGCCGGGGCTAAATCCAGTGTCTTAAATGTATATGGATTTGTTGTACATGAAATTTGTAAGAGTTTTTTGAAGACACACAACGGCGTCATTTTGAAAAAGAAAACGATGCCATACTCTTTATGCATTTAAAGAAGGTTTTACTGTCAGTTCTAATTTATTCTCGTCCTTTTTCCTTTACATCGGTAATAATTTTTTTTACCATATACGTTTATTTTCCTCGTAAGACATTACAGACATACATACATACCATACATACAATCATATATTATAAAAAGTATTTTACGAACATGTATAAGGGGGGTACATAAACTATTCTATCCGTAAGATACAACATACATACAAGCATGTTTTTTTTACAGAATATTTAAGTTCAGCTATTTGAGTACAGCATACATTAAGTTATGAAACATACATTCATTTTACGAATTATACGGTTTAATATTTCTAACACTATACCAACCAATTTGCTTATACATATTATAAGACTTTTGTTGTAGGTATGTATATATTTTGTCTGTAATATATTACACATTCGAAAGGTAAATTGAATTAGGTAAAGGTAAATTAAGTGCTGAATTGCATAATCATGTTATGTTCATGACGTCACATTGTAATATAGCTGATTTAAAGCGTTTTATAAAGGCAAATAAGTAATGAATGTTCAATAAGAATTGTTACATTATTTTGAACTGTTTTAAATATACTGACATATTTTACACTACATTTTATTAACAAGGGAAAAAAGTATGCATATTAATGTTTACAGCAGGCGACACATGCTCTCTTATTTCCCCGACCAAACCCGGTATCATTGATTAATGTACCTTAATTACGTATATTTTAAATGCTGTTCGTAAGCGAAGTTAGCTAAAAAGTTACATGACCCGCTGGAACACGGTTATATACGATTTATTTTTAAAAAGCAACGATATAACCGACATAACATGTATATGTATGACATGTTACGAAATTAAGTTTAGCATCAAGTAATATACCATTTATTAACAAAAAAGAACAAAACTTGTCTAAAGATGTTGCAAAATGCGATTTGCTTTTCTGCTTTTTATATGTAAAAAACTAAACAATTTACCTGCTTTGTCCATCCTAATTGTGTTACAAAATACCAAGTATATGACATTGAAAAAGTGTTGCAAAACATAATGCGGCGGCTTTTATACTTTCCTGCAAACAGGAAACAAATTCGATTTTTGTTTAAACACGTGCTCATTTATACATGGAGCAACTTAGCAACCTAGTGTTCGTTATGCGTAAAACACGATTCATACATTTTAAAGATATAGACATAATAATGTTCATAAGACCGTTGTTTACCTCTCCAAATAGAAGTAATGGAAACAAATAATATAATGATAAATACATTATTACTTATTTTAAGAGTTCAGCACCAGAATCATGGCTACGCATTAAAATTTTAGTTCTTATTAATGGATAGCATATCGAACTCGTAAACTCATTTTTGTTTTATCATCATGACTTGATTAATACCCCACATGCATAATAAAACATTTTGACACCTACGATAATCTTTGACAAAAAAACAATACATTTACTTGCAAAATGACATACACAATAGAAACGGCGCATTAAATGCGCACAGTAGAAAACGACCGGAAATTATATAACAAATCGTTTCTGCACTGGGTTGTGAAACATGTTATGGATAGCTCAATAACAATTCTGTATGAGGTAAGTATAAAGTTTGTTAAACTTCTTTGGAATATAACAACTTGTAAGTTTTATTTTTGATAAGATTAATAATATCTGCAAACCCGTTGAGAAACCAAAGTGGCTAATAATTATGCTAAAAATACATCACACGGAACGAAGGTTACTGTTAGTGTTGTAACGGCGTTGATTTACAAGACCAATACCATTGTATATGTATATATCGTTGTTACACTAAAGTCAAAGATATATTAATCTATATATCAATCAATCTGTACAAAAATACCATAAGTTATTAGTTTCATGTGACAAGTAGTAATTTTTAATGCATGTAACAGACATTCTCAAAAGTGTTTGACTTCACCGGCGTTTTAAAGACAGGTCCGAGCTAAAATGAAATACGAGCAGGAAAACATGGTTTCGTAGTTTTTGTATATTCATGACAGGTTTTTGCACATGCGCACCCGAAAACTTCCTCCAATGACAGAAAATGTGTCAATAGTCAATTTTCAGTTTAAAGAAAACACGTTCTGTATCTCAGATCGTTATAATCCGGGCATTAACATTTTGTTTCAATTTCAACTTACGTTTTGAATTGATCTTTCATTGATTTATATATCTTTGTGTCCATTTCGTTGACGTTTGTATTCAAATTCTATGGTGTCATATAATTTCGCGACCTGGAAATATTTGTCATTATGAATATCTAAATTCTTATGATTGCTTTATGCTCTTAAAACTGAGTGTGCTGCATTATGTAATGATCTTCTACGTGTGTTGTTTAAATTAAAGATACCTCTTTGATTCTAAACCAGTATTTATAAGTGTTTTGTGTTAATATTGATTGATATTCTTCAGTCATTGTCACAATTGACTATCAGTTTCTAAAAAACATGTTTAATATGTATGTGAATTCCCGTATATGTCTAGAATTTTCAATAGCGAACTTATATTGTGTTTAACTATATTGTTGTTTAAATATGTTTTCTTTAGAACACTGACTGAGAATGTCGTGAACTGTAATTGTTCTGTTTTCATTGTTCTGTGTTGTGTTGTTTGTTATCAGTTTACTTCCTTTTTTTAATTATCATTATGTCAATAAATTTGAGTCAGTTACTTATGTTTTGCCCAATGAATCCGGACCGGTCATGCAAATTATCTAAGCCCACAGGACCGGATGTCCTATGGACTTAAAGGGGCCTTTTCACAGATTTTGAACTTTGTCAATAAATGCTTTATATTGATAAATGTAAACATTTGCTCTCAAATGCTTCAGTAAAACAAATCAAGAATAAAATTAATAAAAGAAAAACTTAGACCTCTCGACCATTCTTCCGCATACAAAGTCAAATGTATTTTATACTATATACAAGATAAGTTTTAATGCAAAGAATCAAAGGGCGTCGGAAATTTCAGTGTAAAAGGCACTCAATGAAGTTACATGGAACGATTTTTTTTGTACTGTCAATATTAATATATTGGCTGATTATTTTTAACAAAATAGAAAAAGATACTTGTATAACCATTATCTATGATTTTGCATTACAACCCCCAAATAACCATTATCTATGAGTTTGTGTTATAACCCACAAATAACCATTATCTATGATTTTGTGTTGTAACCACAAAATATTTCATTGTTCATTTTATTTACATTGGTTTCCTTTTTTTAATGGCATCCGTGTGCAGTTTTCATTAATGGAACAAAACTGTGTAGGTTTTAAAAAATATGCTTCATCTTGTAAGCGTTATTTCATATTTTTCTCAACTTCAAGGGGAGATGATTCTGAACTATTCTTACGTTGTTCATTTACGATAGGGGTTGAGTACTTATTGATTTGAAAACACTATAAAAGTTTTAATGTGTTTACTAACCCCCCTCCCCACCCTCTTACACATATATTTCATGGGCATAATACAAAAAATGGTTACAATAAAACATCATATTTATTTAAACTAAAATGTCCACATAAAAACAAAAAGTTAACATAGAACACATAAAATAATTTGATTCTACTGGGGCTCAAAACTTGGGCCTCTCACGTGTGAAGCGAGCGTGTAACCACTACACTACGGAACCGCTTGAAAAATCACCTTCTGAGCGGCGTGAATGGTACATACCAAAGGGCCCATACCACTGGCAAGATACGGGTCAGGCCTGCGGCCTTCTATATGTGGTTCTTACAAAAAAAACTGAAGGAGGACTTGATAGTAATGAGACTGGGATGCTGTGATGGTGCTCCTCATTGATAAGCGGCTGCTTTCTTTATCAAGACTCAGTATTACAATTAATAATACGTGTCGCGCTTCGCGCTCTATAGCACCTTTATTAGTAACTAGGTGGTTGCTAGGATAGTGGAACAAAGAAGTTTTGTTTTTATACAAAACCAGAAATTTTCAATGTTTCGGGTATTTGCCCAGTCCCTGTGATCAGTTATTAATTAAATGAATTAGCTTTGCATTATTGGCAATAAATGTTGAAGTAAATGTAATAGGCACAAATGCAATACTTATTTACACTAATTTACACAAACAATCACCACTATGCAAGATATTCTGACAACAAAAATATATACATTTATCCGTAAAATAACTTATTCCCCATAAGCGAAAAAACACGTATTACATACTTGTCGCCGCACTTCAGTGCGACGCCAATAAGCAATCATCGTACTTTCACAACAACAAAACTCTAAAAATAATTCAATCGTTGCAACGCTTTATAATTTTCAGGTCTTTAATTCTTCAAAAAATGCATATTATGCCTATATTAGAGCATGGTAAATGTTCAGTATTACTGTTTCCTCACAAATATCATAACTAAATAGAAAATTTGCAAGTCTGAAACAACTTTTTAAAATTTTGTCAATTTACCAAAACGTGAAAAGGCCCGTTTAAAATACTTTTGGGAATGTTTGATGTGTAATAACAAAGAAGTTTAATTTATAAGAAATACCCCAGTGGGCATCAAACGTTGTGCGAACGTTGCTGCAGCGTAATATTTAGATCGCAACGTCGGCAACCATTACCGAACGTTGCCACAACGTTGCATACAAAACATTACCCGGACGTCCGGGTAATGTTTTGTATGCAACTTTGTGGCAACGTAATATTTAGGTCGCAACGTCGGCAACCATTACCGAACGTTGCCAAAACGTTGCATACAAAACATTACCCGAACGTTTCATCAAACGTTGCAGTTTGGTTGTCACAATGGTGTATATGAAAGTTTTCCCGACGTTTTTTTCCAACATTGCTGCAACTTTGTATTTAGGTTGCATTCAAACGTTGCAGTTTGGTTGTCACAATGGTGTATATGAAAGTTTCCCCGACGTTTTTTTCCAACGTTGCTGCAACGTTGTATTTAGGTTGCATTTAAACGTTGCAGTTTGGTTGTAACAATGGTGTATATTAAGGTTTTCCCGTCGTTTGTTTCCAACGTTGCTGCAACGTTGTATTTAGGTTGCATTCAAACGTTGCAGTTTGGTTGTCACAATGGTGTAAATGAAAGTTTTCCCGACGTTTTTTTTTTCGTTGCTGCAACGTTGTATTTAGGTTGCATTCGAACGTTGCATTTTGGTTGTACCAATGGTCTATATGAAAGTTTTCTAAGAAACGAACTCGAAAATGTCCATAACTGCCGATACTAATCGAAAAAAAGGTTGGCAGTAAATAATTGTTTTTAAATGTTATATTATTAAAAAAAAATAGAATTTAAAAATGCTGCGTTTTAATGCGACCTAAATACAACGTTGCAGCAACGTTGGGAAAAAAACGTCGGGAAAACTTTCATATTGACAATTGTTACAACCAAACTGCAACGTTCGAATGCAACCTAAATACAACGTTGCAGCAATGTTGGATGCCCACTGGGACGATCCTTAATAATATTATCACATTTTATTTCTCCCTCGATAAATATAAATACGTAATTTTTGTCGTCGATTGTGTGTATTTGTATCTGCATTCATAATTGACTGTTTATGTTATATAATGTTATGTGTGTTTAGCTATTTACGAGAAAGAACATAATATGTTAATGTCTGTCTAATCTTTGTCTGATAAGCATGTAACACTTTTGCTTCATATCGACGAATCGTGTGGAAAAGTAATTTGAAAAACAACAACACACTATTGAATCAGACATTTATAAGGTTTTGCGATGAACGAAATATAAATATACATGTTTATCTGACATTGATGTATGAATTTGACCTTTTGTCTGATAGCATGAGTCGTGTAAACGACACTTTTTCCTGTCATGGATATAATATTCTAAAAGTGTATTCAACGATTCGAGGTTTTTGGAAGAACATGAAAAGGAGTGAAAATACCAAAATGAGGCACTTGACCTTAATCTTTAAACTGAATGTGTCAGAGACGATCCGATTTAAGGTAGTCATAAATACATTGTGCATGACCTTCTCTGGGTGGGTGAACCATGTGGCCATAAACCACATGATACACAGTCCACACACAACCGCGTCGGATCTCGTTGACTCAATGTACACATTCGTGTTTTTTCTTTTATAAGTTATACTGTTAAAATACTTTTAATCTGAGAATGATCGACAGTTTCAGTTGCGCTTCTAGACAGATAAACATAAACACAGGTAGGATAAAGATTTTTCACAACAATTCCAGAATGCCAGTGACCCATATTTTTACAACAGCGCGATTCCTCGGTAGTTGGAGCAGGAACTGTGGTCGTCTTTCTTGGAGGAGCTTAGTAAGGTATCATTCGTTTCACTCTGTTGGTATTTCTTCTTCTTTTCATATCTTTCGGAAAGCAGGTAGAGTAGCTCCACACTGGTCTCGACGTTAGACTTCCGCGCTTATCAGGTCCTGCAGATTTTTCGTTCTTCAATAGCTTGAAGCGCAGCGGAAATCTTCCTTCGTGGGAGCGCAGTACTTGAATGGCAGATTGCTTATAGCTGGAGGTATTTCCGGTGGATTCGCAGGGACTGGCCTGTTGAATAACTCATTGAAGTGCTCATCTACATCTTCTAATGGCCTATTTTGCTTCGCAAATTTCTGCTTATTTTTTTGGTGACGATGTTTGCCACTTCGGCCTCTATTGCCAGCGTCTATAGGTAGTTCCACTTGTCTGCTCTAATACTTCGCTTGAAGCTTCTATGTGCTTCTATGTACCCTTCTTGTGCTTTCACTTTGCGGCTAATTTTATTCTCTTGTTGACACTAGCATTTTTTCCTCTGCTCTCTCTAAATTTTTGAAGCGTCTCTGATGAGATTCTGATGAGATTCACTCCTTGTTCGTGTACAGCTTGGGGCTTAAAACTTCTTGGCATGTTGATGTCACTAGTACTTTCACTTTCTGGCACGTTTGTTATATCGTCTCTTCGTCAAGCAGCTCCGCTAGAAGCAGGAACTTGTTGGAGTGAGTGACCTTGAACTCTTTTTGCTTCCAGGTTTCTTCTAGCATCATGATGTTGTTACATACTGACACAAAGCAATTTATGTTAGTAGGGCAGACAAGCTATATACTTAAAATTTTAATGACGTAAGGAATATTCGTATATTTTATTCATATACAAAACCACAAGAAGCTGCAATTTCATAGTTGAGCTATCGGAAGCATAATTAGATAGGTGACATGTATGGGATACATTTATAATGGGTAAATACACATCCCATGAGCAGATACATGTTAGTTAATCTAACTATAATGCGGTATGGTTCTAGGTTTTCTTAACACAGATTCACTATCTGAAGATATGAGTTCTATAATTTTTTGCATAGTGGTATGTTGCTGCAAAATAAAGTTTTACATTTAAAAAGCATTTAAGTTGCATTCAAGCACAACATGGTATTCGTCTTCTTAACGGTTACATACAACATATGTCATTTGTTCAACAGGTGTAGGGTTGGGTTCAGACATATGATACTTCTTATTCTCAATCTATTAGAAAACTATCGTGACATCGATATGCTACATCGGTAAATTTTAATATTGATAAATATAACGTATGATTGAATTTGAAAGTTTGCTATATTTCAATTTAAAAAAGAGCTCTGATCGAATTCCAATCGACCGTTCCAATATTGGATACAATTATCCGTAATTCTTTGTTTAATAGCGCAAAAAATACAGAATCTTTACCGACATCCTGAAAATACCAGGCATTAAAAAAACATGTGTTTGAGCAAATTACAAAGTAAGGAACAACAATTTGTTAGGATATCTTTCGCAATCACTCAACACTTTAATGTATTTTTTTATTGAAATCATTGCTATAAGCGTGTTATATTTTTACTTAATATGTTATTCTTGTTTATGTGCCCAAAATTGCCGTATTTAAAATCGTTTTGAGTGCTTCTGTTAACATCGAACAGATTTTTTTACACCATTGCATATGAATGCTTTCTGATGAATTGTCCTTGGAAACCCCTAACTTTGCATCCGTAATTAAGGATATGTTATATTAGTTATCAAAACTATCTAGTCTGTGTTTCACAGTAATGTAAGTAAACTTGTCAGATTATTTGTTCGCCTTGAATATCGCCTATATAGCTTGGTCAGTTATTGTGCTTTGTGCATCAGATAAAGGCCACCAGACGTAAATAAAACGCAACGATAATTGAAAATCGTTACTATTTTTCAATATTATTGTTTGGTCATAAAACAAAAATATTGGTCATTGATCATAAAATAATGTTTGGCCATTTCTTGAATATCACGCTTTTAGTTGTATAGGTGTTAACTGTTTACTTCCAGCGTTTACAATATGCATAAAATACATTTAGATAGTGTTGCAATTCATTATCGTAAATTTTAAAACACAATATCATCTGCGTAAAACACAAGAAAAAGATTGAAATAATCTAAATCTATACCATTTGCAGAATAGACCGATTCTTTATCCGTAAAATCTTAGAAAACGGGAACAGCAATTAGCAATCTCCATGCCTGACCCCTGGCAACGATTTAAAATCTCCATTTAATTCATACACTATTTTACTTTGGATTGAACAGATGTCGATATTAATTTTACTTTTTGCCTCAAAACCCCAGTTAAATGAGTTTGCACCAAAGATTTCCTCGAACCTCTTAATCAAAGGCTTCATTGAAGTCAACTTATACACAAAAAGCAGTTTACTTGATGAACTAAGTGTGTCAGAAGACCATTTAGTACACAAACATTTTCTAGAATGTTACAATAAAGTCATGATGTTTTTCGTAAATGTTGTGTATTGTTGTCTATCCATAGCTAAACAATTAAGCCGTTAAAATTTCACCGCCATGATGTTACTGTTTATGTTATTCTTATCAGGAAGAGGAAGTAAAGAAAGTAAAGACCAAACTTGTGATCATTTGTCCTCATCAAGCTGGTCTCGTGAATCATGACATGTACGGATGGAAAATTGTTGAATGTTGAATTGTTTTAGAAGTAGAATAATAAAGTTACGCGTTTTGTCAAAGACGTCATAGACACCAGACTTTTCTAGAATTTGAAAACAACCAACATCAAGAAACAAACGCTAATCTCTTTGTAAAAACGAAGCCGACCGATTTAATATCCTTTGAAAATATTACACCGCATTACCTTTAATTATTTGAATGAAACTTTAGATGCTACACGCATTGGATCAAAGTTTTCACCTACATATAAGATTTGTTAATCCTTAGTTGTGGAGATCCGACTTTAATGCACCTATTTTATTTATCCATGATGGATTTTAAAATTACAAAAACCCCTCAACCGATTTGCAAATGACAATAAAAAAAAATGTTACTTCAGATCAGAATCAACAATATGTAATGTCTATCGTTTCGTTTATGGAAAAGCATTAATTTAATTCTATAGAACAGTTATATACAATTTATCAATACAGCTCGAAGTTAAAAAAAAGAAAATGCGACAATATCAGCAATAACTGAATGCCATAGATTGATAGTTTCCTTCATAAATATATTTTAAATTGCGTTCTGTGATGACATTATTTAGTACTGTATTTGAAGAAACCACAACTTCAACAGCGATGTCTATTCCAACAAATGCTAAGGAAATGCTTCAGGCATCAAAGAGCTTATTCACATGGACATATCCCTATCAAAGAGCTTATGACGATTGACATTGACTGCTTTTAATGACATGTATTTTAAAATTTGGCACTTACGAGCCAGCTACTTAAGTCATAAATATTAAAGCCCTGTGTCTTGCGGTAAATGACTGTACTAGTTTGCGCACACATCTAAATATAAAAGCCGCCAGTTCCTTCGAAAGATCGTTTACTCATTTTCGACGTTTACAATGAATTAGAGAGGGCTACGGGTAATTCCGAACGACTGGCTCTTAACAACCAGAGACATGTGGTCCAATAAATCGAATGGCATCTTGCCGTTAATGTTTGTGTACTTTTTCTGTGTTACCTTTTCACTAATATTTCAATTAGATTCCCCATGAAACAAGTTTAAAGTTTTCAAAATAAAAACAGGGACTATAAGTAGTATGTTCCAAACGAGTAGCAGATGACATTCATTGCGCGTGTCGTCAGAGGTCACATTTTGATTAACCGGTGTGAGGAAAGCATATTAATACAGTCAAACCTGAGAACAGCGGTCAGTCAAGGGAAATAACCAAAGTGACCGTTGTCCACAGGTGACCGTTGAATTCGGATCACAATTTTAAGATGGTTTGTCAGTTGGTAGTATTGCTACGTCGTTACCCCACCCAGTCGTTTGCATACAGTGTAAAACAGAGGCTCATTGCCGTAAAGTAAGCATAATAACAGAAATAACTTACGTGTGTACATTGAATAATACAGAATAATATCTTATAGATATATATATAGACATTCATTGCGCGTGTCGTCAGAGGTCACATTTTGATTTACCGGTGTGAGGAAAGCATATTAATGCATGTATACAAATCTAGACATATTCCTTATATTTCCATGTTCTTCGTAAAATATAAAACATAATGTCCAAACATGAATTTAATTTTGGAAAAAAACTTGTTTAATTTCATTACAATTTCGTGAAATACGTTGTCAACTGCTATTAGAAACCTAGCACAAATGCCGATTTGTATAACGTCCCACATTATTCAACTTGATGTCCTAATATTTGGTAAAATTTGTTGTCAATTAACGACAAACGGACCAGCGTGCGACAGGTTGCATAAAATATCCCTACCTCGCACCTTGTGTCACGACTGCTGAAGTGGACTTATTTATTGACACACATGCACGTGCAAGTAAGATCATTTTCTGTTTCAGTATCTGTGTTACAGTAAAGATAATTGTTTGGACAGTTTGCGTGTTTAATTATCATCATGTGTTTATCATACTATTGTTGCACCACCAACTATATTATAAATACCGATTATTGTCTTTAAACCTTTTTTTACTTATTTCAAAAAGAATATATAAAACTGTATATTTAAAAGTAAAAAACAACAACAACAAAAACAACACCGACACATTATGACAAAATCAGATCGTGTATAAGTGTGCAAAAGTTATCTCAAATAAAAAACTCGAGTGATTAAAAATACAAGCAATATCGTTTTAGAGCAGTACTCGACAGAATATAAATAGTAGAAGAAATATTGTATTTGCTATGCTTTATGAGCGATCATTTTAATGCTAAAGCTATCTTGGTTTCTAAACACTAAAAATTCTTCAGTGACGTAGTAGGTATGGTGTGTGTGCACAGCGAACGAGTGGTCATTGGTTCGATTCCCACTGTTGGAGCGTTCTATAGATCTCCCTTTACTTAAAGACACAAAGTACTTGTTCTATCAGGAAAACGGACTCCAGAGCGTTTCAAAAGGCCTAAGGCATATCGTTGCAATCGAGCTAAAAGATAGGTTAAAACTAATCATGGAATGACATCCTCATTAATAATATATTACCAAACCAAAAAACTAACAAATGTGAATAAACAAAACCCGTGGTTACACTGTGATATATCCAAACACATCGATAAAACAAACTTTTTGGAACAACAAATGAAATAAAATTCCTTGCAACGACATGATTTCTCTTCTGCTTCAACACTCACGAAACACACAATATGTAACATTAGTGGTTGCAAGCACCACACTGGTTGTGATGATCAAGCGAAGGTCAGTCAAAATTCTGCTTATAATCAGGTTCCGGGCATACGTTGCGTACCGATTGGCATCTGTCATATTACCCATCGCAACAGCTTTTATTGACTGTAACAATGAAACTATACACGTTTATAAAATACAAAGCATTTAGTTTTGATAATTTGGTTTAAACAAGTGAAAAGTTGTCTCTTTTGTCATATGATACAAAACGTTTGATACGTTATTTGAAGTATAGAATATCTTATTTTTAGCGAGATAACCGTATAAAGTCGTGGTTTTGTAGCTGTTGGCATATATAAAAAAAATCAAACAAGTTAATAAGCTACACAAATACCTCAATTATGAAATGTATGGCGATGACCCCAGTAGGAAAGAAGAAGAACAAACAAGCCAAAATAAAGCATACATAGTAGTCCCCAAGTCGAGAATATGTCGGAACGCCCACCGCTGTCGACTGAGGCTGGGCTAAGACCTTGAATTGATCAGTATTGAAACATAAACAAATGATGGGACTCATAGGATATCATAGGTATGGTTTCAAACTGGTACATTCGTAAAGAATAATGATATTCACAGACGTATATCAGCATATAATTATGGTTTATAACACTGTTTTAGGAAATGACGTTTACTCCAATGGTCAGTGGTCCGAGCCCAGTTACGGGTTATTTTATTTAATGTTTTTAATTGTATTCTTGTTTTTACTGGAGCTTTTTAGTTCCAGTGTTAACATTTATGTAATTTAAAGCATTTAATGACGAACTTCAATATATGCCAAAAACTGTGGAAAGGTCACTTGAAGCGCCTCTCTCAGTCCTTTTTGTCGTAAGACAAAGGCTGGTTGTTGTATGTTGTATCACCTGTGTCTTCTTTGTTTAGTTTTTGATAAATATCATATTAAATATTACATTGACATTTCAGTAAAATTTGGGAACAGTCAAATTGGTGTCCCGGGAAGTAATGATGGCAATCTTTTGAATAACAATATGAATAATAACCTTAATATTTCTTTGCGCAACTTTTCGCGTTTTAATTATTAATGGCAGCAATATAATTACTCCGACCATGTAACATCACAAAATGATCCCCGAACTTTTCAACAGAATGACAAACGGTATAAAATGCGTACACTTAATTAATATAGTGAAAAAGGTAATAGTGAAGAAGGCGAAGTAGTTTAGTAATATACCATATGTAACTGTTAAAGCGTGTGTATCTTTCTATTAATAAGTGGCATAGAAATATTAATTGTTCTACACCGTAGAGCCTTTAAAGGAGAAATTGCGTATTTGAGAAATACTTGATCTGTCTTGTCAGACAATCGCTATGAAATCTATGAAAATCAATCTAGATATTTCAAACCGTGTTCCACAGGTTCCAATGTCTTGCAAGAACTATTTAACAGGACAGTGTTTAATAAAGCAAATATAATTATAAAAGTCAAATAATGGCCTCAATACGACGATCTCTCTTATGCTGCGAACTGAGAAATATTATAAAACTTATCAGACTTGTGTGATGCATAGCAATCAGCACGACCCATACTGTGTACATAATTGTAAATTCTACAACACGTCCCTTGTACTTGAATGGTGTAAATAATTAAAATCATTATTACATATCCTGTGTTAGGAACTATTGCAGTCAGTTGTCCAATGAGGCGAACTGTCATTACCAGCTAAAATAAGTAATTTAAGACTTGTATGCCCAGTGTAATGAACTATATTTATTTTCTTCACTTGGGCTTGTTAAAAAAAGCTTTACTTTGTGTAAAGTTTAATTGACTAACCACGCCCTGTCCACGGGAAGCGACAAATCCTTGTTGCATGAATCCTCCTTGTTGTCTGTAGCCACTGAGTTGTATGTAACCGCCTGGTTGTACGTAGCTACCTGGTTCTTTGTAACCATCAGCACCCGATTGTATAAACAGTTAAACCGGCGGTTAACCACCTACCGGCGGTTAAAAGTCGGAAACATGTTGGCCAATGGGTTGGTAAGCGTTTGTATAAAATTTGGTTAGTTATACCGATCGGTTAAAACCCAGTTAAAACATACCCTGCTTCCCTAGGTGGGTAAGTACAAGTAACCGAGAGGTAACTTACACAAAATGGCCGCGGCGCGCGATATTATGAAAGCAAACCATCGACGACCTTCACAATTTCGACGAGTAAACAACAAATTGCAGCGACTGACACTTTATTTGACTTAATTTACAGGGCAATACGATTTCCGACTTCGGACGACGAATTTAAGGACGCACAGAACGTATTTCTTATATTCTGTTATGGGTATGCCGTGTGTGATCCGATGCATCAATGGCGCCCATGTTTAAATCATTTCTCCGAGAAACAGGGAACAACAAAAGTACAAACAAAAAACAGAACACGTTCGAACTAGTATCTTACCTTTAATAATCCTTTAAAATCCATAAATAATCTATTTAATTCAATAATTGACGAGTTTGTATCTAGGGTCTTTGATAATTATTTTAGCATAGTTAAATAAAGACCCTTATGCCATCATACCATTATATTCAAATGAGAACTCAATAAACTTTCTTCTTCGTCACACGCTACGTCATGTACTCTATGTACATTACTGCTGTTAAAAATAACCGGAGCAGTTTATCAAATGTGTTGTGTTCTGAGAAAAATGTGCATAATGCATGTGCTTAAAGTGTCGTCCCATATTAGCCTGTGCAGTTCGCCTGTGCGAACTTAACAAGCTAATCTGGGACGACACTTTACGCACATGCTTTATGCCCAGTTTTCTCAAAACACGACACAAATAATAGCTGTTGGTGAACTCGGTTGCATGTAAAGATATATTTAAACTTGAACAATGTTTTATTTGTCTATGGTAAATTCTCTTATTGTACAAGAAAGTAAGTAAGTTTATTGTAAACATAAGCCAAATTAGAAGATTAGTCTAGCATGTTACGACGACCATGTATAATTTTTATGTTACATCTAGAACATCTAGAAGAATATGGTCCTGGTTGCTGAGGTTGAACTTGTTTTAGATCGGAAAGTAGATTTTCAAAACCAGTGAATACCATTTTATAATACAGCAAAATGATATATCAGAAGGAAACTCTTGGTGTCGGATAAACTTGTGCTTTACATGCCTACCAGCCTTTAGACTGTTACTATATCACAATTATTCATTTACCGATCCCTGCGATGGAGATCAATGTGAAAATGACTCGCGTAAAAGCTATTCGCATTTGCTAAATGGCGTGAAAAGAGTAAGCAGCGGGCTGGTGGAGGGAAGAAGATTGATTGAGCTGGAGGTTATGCTAAACAAATTACAGTAATGTCAGTTTTGTAATCTGTGTCCCATTCCTTTGACAATATATAACATTGTTGGCGAACTACAAAGGGGCGTCAGTGGTTATTTATACGTTGTTTGTGAAAACCCTGACTGTAGAGAAGTCAACCGTGTTGCTTATTGAAAGTAGCACCATCTCAAGACCAGGGGAATGCCATGCTTTGACGTAAATACCAAGCTTGGAACCGGTATGCAAGCGTTCATTTTTCAACCTGCCATTCATATCAATGTTAAATCATTGTACAATTGCCATTGATCTTTAGACTTCTTAAATATTGTCAGACCCCTTAATATTCCAAGTGTCATTCCCAGTGAATATTTGTTTATCGTGTAATATATAAGGAAACATTCCGGTGTCCATCATATTCAGTTTAAAATTTAGTTTCGAATTTGTGTTGTTAAATACAATTGATTGCTCATTCATGTTATTTAAATTATTGTAAAGATGATACAAATGGATTCTATGAAAATCAATTGTCATTATTTAGTAACGACGGCCTTATTTCGTTTCAATGTTCTTATCATTTTCAATTCTCTTTTCAGCAATTAGTCAGTTTGGGCAGGCCGGTGAAATAACTTTCCACCCATTCTAAACATAACGCCTTTTGCAAATAGAAATCGTACGAAGATGGAGGCTCGTGCTGGGGAGGCCATCAAGAAAATCTCAACTACTTCGTCTAATGTGCTTGTTGTGCTAAAAATGGATTTTCTCATAACCAAAGATCATATAAGGCGTTATAATGAAACATAAAGTGGAATTATAAAATTCATGAAATAAGCATTGTGTGAATTTAATTTTGTATTTCAGTTCGAGGTACAGTAATGATTGATATTACTCAGATTAATGCTTTGCATTTGAAGACGGGGTTTAAGTTCTCGACATGTGAAGACAACAGTGCCATTTTCTTCCGAAGCTTATAAAGTGACTGGCATCTTTGTTGATGATCATGACATTATGCGTGTAAATGGTGGAAGTGTTGATAGTGTATCAATTAAAACTTCTCTACTCGATTCTATGATGTGGCTTGCAAAGTTTCTCGGAGTCATTTTTGTTGTTCATAAGGTTTGATTTTCCGGTTTTGGTTAGTGCATTGCTGAACACACAATGTTTTGAAACGTTTGCTAATTGTGCAAGCAGTTTTGTTGACTCTTTGTCGGTTTTCAAAAATTGTATCCTGGACAGTCACACAAACCGGAAGATCTAGTGAACGTGTTCTCCATGCAACCTGCAACGCACACGATGCCCCTGATGATGTTGAAGCAGTGGGATCTTTGCTTAAAACATGTAAAATTACTGACAATATTGCCCATATACTGTGACTGCAATCCAAAATTCAGTTTGTTTAAGTCATGAAAAGCCTTAAAGGCAAAGAACATTAGATTGTTAGACGTGCTGTTGCATAGAGGAACTCTAAGCGACAAACAGCTGAACACATTGCGGGATATGGACTGGCCTTGTGTCATTTGAAAGCCATATTTTCTCGTTCCGGAGAGGATGACTTTAGTGATACTTTTGTAACATAACGGTATATAAATTAAAGTACAGATAGATTTAGTAATAGGGAAATATTTTAATAATATGTTTGAGTATTTAACGTTGCTGTATGTTGCGGGTATTTAGGAATTAACATAACAGATGTCAGTCCGGAAGGGACATGTAATGAAGTTTGAAAAATTGATTATGGAAGTATGGTTTCATTTCTCAAATGTAGTTCAATTATCGGGAACATTCGGCTCGTACATAACAAGCCCCAATTCAGATATGGTATATAATGAAATTTAAATAATTGAAATATCCAATTTCCCAATGTACATAACAAATGTAAGTTCGGATTGAGTGTGTATCTTATGGGTATCGGGGTTCACGTAATCGATTATAGGAGTGTTAGGTTTCACACTACTAATGTGGTTTGTCCATAGAGAGCATCTGTTTGTATGATCAAGTATGCAAATGAAATGTTCCCAAAGTGATAATTGTATATTGCACTCTTCTGCTGTGACAGGTGGTAGGTGTATAAGCGATCCATCCAATCAACAAGGGTTATTCGAAGGGGTGGGTTTAGAAAATCGGGGTAAGAGAATAGTCAACCAACCAAGAATGAGAAAGGAAATATCTAAATTTTATGTTCATGTACCTTGGAATAAAATGCTGTGCTTTGTGGTAAGAAGGATTCTAGAGTCCTAGTTTGACAATCGAGTAGAGCAGTCACGCTTTCTTAACGTGGCGGCCAATTGGCCGCCGCGCTGTAAAATTGTACTTCATGAACATTAGAAGCGTTGTGTTAGAAATTATTTAACAGAAATAAATCTCGATGAAAACAGAAATGAACTTTGTTTGTTACTGTGTGTTATCCACGAACGATACGTAATTACGTGACACTTTCATTGCTAATTACAATGAGGGACTACTAAAAGTCACAAACGCAATTTTTTTTATCTGAAGTGGTTAGTTTTTCAGTGACGAAAACTGACGGAACGAGATAATATGGCTTTCAAATGACACAAGGCCAGTGAAAATCACGCAATGGCTTTATACTGGTACTAAATTACGAACATCTAGTTGTCATTAATCTGGCTGTTTTTATTAAAATATAAGTTGTATTTTATTGTGCTACATGTATAAAGAAACATTATAACTTATATGTCTTAATGCTACTTAATATTGGGAAAAAAAATACATTTTGTGGTGAACTTCGGCTGTATTCATATGTTGCCTTTTGACTTTAGGTGACCTTAAGATTGTACTATTTATATATTATTATATCAATATAAAGCCAAAGTTAGCTAAATTACTTCATAAATCATGTTTTACAACTGTAGCTTTTAATAAGCAACTAAATAACCCCAAAAAGGAAGTTATATACAAATGTATACTTAAATCATTGCGTGAAAATGAATGGGGGTAGGCATACTCAAAGTGTAATTTCTTGAGATAGGAAAAGTAAAACTTCCTGAAATTCATTTAGTGTGTAGAAAATATTTTGTGTTAAATAAATCTGTACAATATATGCATTTCATCACACTACAAGTGACATAAAACGTAATAAAAGTGTCTTGTCACTGAACCATTTGTTGTCGTTTTTTTGCCATTTTATCCAGATAAGTGCATACATTATTGGAGATCAAAGGAACAATTCGCTTTCAATGACACTTTTTTCATTCTGTATCTACTAACAAAATCCAGTCGAGTACGTTTCTTAAGGTAATTGTCAAACTATAAGTATATCCCATTACAAAAAACTATATTTTTTGGATATAGGGTAAATCCATAGAAAACGCCCAGCCGAGTCAAGGGGTAGGTGTATTCAACCAAGTATAAAAAGTTAACCGGCTGGTAAAAAGTTTAAAAATTGTGCAACTAGTTGTGATATACAATTTACTATGTGGAAATATTAACAAAAAGTGTTTCTGGAAAAGTACCCATTAGGCCCCTTGTACCTTAAAGGTCAAGCAGTTTAGACTTGTGGACGATTAAAATCGGTAAAATGCGGTAAGATGTACAAGTATTTAAAAAAAAAATACATAAAATTTAAATAAGTATATATATATATATATATATATATATATATATATATATATATATATATATATATATATATATATATATATATATATATATATATATATATATATATATATATATTGTTGTTTTTACTCTTCGACGGTTATTGACGTATACTGTTAACGGTATATTATTTGATAAATTGGGCGTTCCTTTGCTAAGTGATCAAAGAATTTCTATCTACAAGGAATTGTATGGTAAATCATCTGTTTTAAAATGTAAAAGGAGGTTTAATGAACCAGCAAATCCCATAGAAGACGATGTCTGGGAATAAGGTTCAGAAACCATGGGCCCCAAAGCAATCAAGGCTAACGACAGAATGGTTAAAAACTGGTAAGCTGTTAAAGAGACAGGAAAGCAAAAAGACCGACATCGCTATCTCAATGTCAAATCAAACACTCATCGAATAGAGAGACAGGCTTATTTGAAACCCAGCATCCCCCCCCCCAAAAAAAAAAGAAGTTCTGGAACTCCATTTAGTCTACCAGAAAGGACATCTCCGGGTTGGAACGCTTTGAAAGCTATTGACAGGTTCTAAAGAGACCAACTGGACGAGGCTAACACAATGAATTAGCAATATAAAATATTTTTCAACCATGACAGGACAATGACATAAACCCAACTCCAGATGGGGAACCAGCACCAACCATGCAACACATCCAGGCTACGCACAGTGGAGTGATAAAGCAACTGGCAGTAATTGTGTCCCGTATCTCTGACATACATGCGAGCAGGATTGATCCCAAATATATTGGAGATTACCACTGAGGCGCCAATATGCAAGAAAGGAGACATGTACAAAACGAGAAAATACCGCCAAGTATCATTCGTTTGTATATGCTGTAAGATACTGGAGAACATCGTTATGAACCTCCTGAACAGAAACAACATCCTTACCGTCTGTCAGCATGTATTCAGAAGGCGAACGAGTTGTTGTATGTGACGTTAATGAAGTCACATTATAGATCAAGTGATAATAAGCCGGTTTTAAATATCTTTATTAGTAGAGAACGTTTAATAAGAATTGTAACATGCTCTTGAACTCAGTATTTCTATATATGCCTCCATCTCGTATGAAACACTGTGATTTAAGATTATGCAATGGTACAACTAAAATATAAACCATTAATTTACAAAAAAGAGGATTTAATGTGTCCTTAGAAAATTGAGAATTAAAAAGTCTTAACTGCTGTGTCCATCATAAATGTGTTATAAAAATAGACGTATATGTACTTGTAGAAGTGTTGCCAATGAAAACAACATTGGATTTTATACTTTTATGCCCACAGGAAACTAGATCTAATTCGAACTCTTTGTGTAGAAACCACGTGATCATACACAGGAAGAAACTTTAAAAGATCTATACACATTTTAATGATACAGACATATTCATTTACATTATACGTTGTTTACCTCTAAATGTACATATGATCGACACAAATAATATATAATTATAAATATATTATTATTAATTTTAATAGCTAAACACCTTTATCATGTTTATCTATTAAATTATTGGATATCATTTACGATCACTATATAAAACTCTGAAATCTTTTTTGTTTTTGTCATACTGATGTTATTAATACCCCACATGTGTATAATATAAACGTTTTGACGCCCATGAAACGCTTTGACACTAAACAATGTATTTATTTACAAAACGACCAACATTTTAGAAAGGGTGAACAACGAAGAATACTAAGCGGATATTGTGTATGCAATTGATCGAAAAGTATATAAGATGTATGCTACACTACGTGCGATCGGATGAAAGATTAATCTGGAATAAAACGAACACTTAAATCATGCATTTGTAAGTATGTCGATGAACGAAATATAAATATACATGTCTAACTGACCTTAATGTGTGACATTGACCTTTTGTCTGTTAGCATAAGTCGCGTATACGACATTTTGTCCTATCATGGTCATACGATTCTGAAATAATGTTAAATGATTTGAGTTATTCAAACGTTAAGATACTCTGTATACGCAAAATCGCGTCGGATCACAAGGAACAGGGTGCAAGATGACTTGGTGGGGTTCACAGTTAAACGTTAATGGATGCAAACACACCGGTTATTTGTGTTGTTTTTTGTGTTGTGTTGTTTTACACTAGCGCATAAAATACAGTTTATTATGCTGCTTATGGCAATGTGTAAAACTTCAAAATTACTTTATTTAATAAGCCTGTTTTCTTGGTCATCATGTGTGTATCTCATTCATGTACACGTTTCGCTGCATGCAAAGTGAACATATGGCACCGATTTCAGACATATTCAATGATTTACTCTTGAATCTTAAGATATGAGCACAAACCGCAAGAAAAACTGTCTTTTATGCGCTTAAGATTTTTGCAAATGTATTTCAATAACTTAAGGTATTTGCATAAAAATGTTTTTAACGGTATGTTTACATTCTGTCAGCCGTGCGTAATCTCCTGTGAGCCCCGTGAATCCTGCATCCTGGGTACATTGTCGTGTTGTTTTTTTCTTTTGTTCGTTATTATATTGAAATAATGACAATCTCATGAGTTGAGACTGGACGATACTGGTATCGTCGCTTCTATTTAGATGTTAATCTAAAGATTGAAACAAGTTTATTATAAGCTCAGTTGAATTATCCGAAGGGATATTAAAAAATTATAACTCTCTGATTATACTCCTTTAATTGACGTTTCGGCATAATGCCTTTATCAAAACATTGGAAATTATATGTTAACTACATTTTTACGTCTTTTGACTGCACAATTTAAATAACAAAGAAAAATGTTTTTAAACGTCAAATGACGTTGTACATGATGACGTCATAAATGGCGTTATATAAAATGGCGCCAAAAAAAATGTAAAAATTCGCCAAAAATGAAATGACGTTAAACACTTACATATTGTATCTTAATCCTATGTTAAATGTGTGCTTTATATATTTAATAAATTGATATTTTACAATAAAATAATCATCATCATATGTAATTATAATCTACCTTAACTTATTATCATAAATTAAATAGGGTAAACTTATTTAATGACTCTTATTATTTCAATCCATATCTATGTATAATATTCAAATGATATTTGATTAAATAATCATATATACTTGCTATTCTATATATCATATACACATTATGGACAAGATAAATTGCATAAAGTACTATTAGTTTTACATCCATTTATGTTGATGATTAATATCAAATGTTTTTCACATATATTTTTTACAAGATAGTTTCCCGTAGCAGGACATCAAGTTGATTTTTTGTATTTAGTCCATTTGGTGATTGCGTTTGAAACTTCTTTATAAATTCCAATTCTTTAATAAGTCTGTAATAATGGGAACTGTCTCTTATTTGTGTTAACACTGATACACCCATATCCTGCACTCTGTGGCCTGCACCATTGAAATGTTCTGAGATTGGTTTCTCTCTTCGTAGTCGCACGTCAGCCTCGTGTTCTTTGGCACGTTCCTTTAATGATCTGCTCGTCTCTCCGACGTATACCATCTTTTGGCATTTAATACAAAATATACCGTACACCAAGTTATAAATGTTACAGTTCTGTTTTATTGCTTCGTTTGGAATGTCACTTTTTGGGTTGTTATGAAAACCTCTTGTCAACATTTTACAGACTATACAATTAGTCTTACACGATTGTGGTATTAGTTGAAAACGTTTGTTTATTTCTTTGTTTGTTTTTCCATGAACTAAAATGTCACCGATATTCCTATCTCGTCTGTATGCAACTATTGGTACGTCTGGGAATATATTTTTCATTCTGTCTGATTTATATAGTTTGTCTGTATGTTTTCGAATTATTGAGTGGATATTTGGAAGGTTGTTTGAATAAGTTATAGCTAGTGGTACTCTCTTGTTGGCTGTTTTATTTGTTTCTTTCTTCTTAAGTAAGTCTTTCCTATTTAAATTATCAACTCGGGATAGCTCATGGTTTAAAAATTTATTTGGATATCCTCTTTTTTGTAGTTTATTATAGTCACGATGTCTTTAGTATCCTAAGTGTTGTTGATTTAACACCTATTTAGAGCACTATAGCCACGAAATTATCACTGTCATCATCGATGTTAGTGTTCATTGTTTTCTAATCAGGAAGAGGAAGGAAAGAAACCAAAGGACTTTATGGTCTTTTGTCAAAATATCATACTCAATCTAGTTTACTGAGTCAGGGCATATGCTGATGGACAATTAGTTGAATAATGTCGGAAGTTAAATAATGCGTTTCGTAAAATACGTGAGACTTACTCTAGGATTTACTGGATTAAAAACACCCACCCACTTAAAACAAACACACTTATCTGAGGGTACAAAGCAAGCGCATCGATAAAATATCATTTCAAAATCACACACCGCATTATCATTATGTAGTCTATTTGAATTTATGACAAGGAACTCGTTTAACAATTTGCAATAAACATGTTTCGGCTGCAAAACCGAATGCATATACATATCATGGATATCGCCTCTTGAATGAAAATATTTATTTCATGGTTTCATATGGTTTTTAGAGATATATCAGTGTAATAAAGCTGATATTTCACTGTTTCAAACAGCGAAAAATATCGATATTTTTCACTGTTTAACTGTGAAATTACGTCATTTTTACGAAGTGACGTCATTATTCCAGCGAAATTCTCTAGTTAATCTTTTTTACAATGTAAATATCCGGTGAAAAAGGCATAAAATAAAAATATAATTTCTTTGATTTTGGTGGAATATCGATTTTAATTCACTCGTGACCATAGAAAATATATATGATCACTCGTGAATTAAAATCGATATTCCACTGAACCCAACAAATATCCTCTATATAAAATAGTAAATATCTTAATAGATAATATAATCAATATATTAGTAGCTCTACATGTAAAATAAACAGTTCGATGTAGCAATCCATTTATAAACTCAAATTTAATAAAATGCTGTATTTTTTATACGCATGATTTTAGATTGCTTTCCTTGACATTTTCATAATGTATTTGAAGAAACCATAACAACAACAACAACAAGAAACCGTCGGAGACGGGTGATGCTCCCCAAAAGTTTTTTTTGTCATAATATTGCACTATATATTCAGATAAAAGGAAACGTCTTGAGGGCACAGTTGTTGGGGGACAATAATTTTTATAGAAAAATTTCAAAGGGCCATAACTCTGTGAAAAATCATCCGACCAGAATCCGCTGATTATATGCACATCTCCTCTTGGTAATGAAGCTTCCCATAAAGTTTCATTGAATTCCAGTCATTAGTTGCTGAGAACTAGCCGGACAAAAATTGTGCACGGACTGACGGACGGACAGACGAAGAGGCGACTATATGCTCCCCCCAAAATAAATTTTGGGCGAGCATAAAAATGATATCAAGTCTAACACACAAGAAGGAAGTGCTGCAGTCATCCAATCTCTTACTAATATGAGCCTTATCTTGTTAAAGATTAAACGACTAATCAAATCTGCTTTTGGCTTCTTAAGGTCAATACCTATGCGGCCAGACAAATATGTTGTTTGTTTGAATGAACATCTTTATTGTCATAGTATACGAAGTTCGACAAATTGTATTACGACCCGTTTTGTTATGATATGGTCAGTCCAGTCCCGTGGGTCACCAACTTTTATATAATTTAACACTGATGATGCTTCTACTGTAATCTAATCTTGATAAAACATGGTCATAATGTAAATATATACGCCGACATCGAATCAGAGTAACATAATTTAAAATAAATTATGTCACGTGTTTAAATCTAAGACAAACCTTGTAATCAATCTAAAAGCATCACTTATCACTCAATCTTGAAGAAACCTTGTCAGAATATTTTATGTTTGCAATATCCAGGATGAGTTTGAACCTAGGTACGCACGTCTTAAAACAAGGACAACGCGTCAAAAATATGAGAATAAGAGGGTCAAAGGCTCTTGTGCGCTCACCTCAGACCTCAAGAACATATTTTGATCTGGTATGCTTTGGAACAAATTTTCTGTCAATTTTTCTAAAATCAGGCAAGGAGAAAGGGTTTTGGTATGTCAACAGTTTTAAATAAGGAGATAAACGTCTGTAACACATTTTATCATGTCATACCAAGAAATCTGCATCGCAAAATATTTGAACTCTCCCAAGAAATGTATGATAATAAAAACACACAAGTTCTAAGCAAGTTTCATGATGATACGTAAACATTTGATTTTTTGCTTGTTACAATGTTTTTAGTCACAAAAGAAAACTGCATCAACCCTTGGCACTAATATTTAAAACTGAATGGAACCATTTTCAAACTCAACATGGATATCAATAGAAAAACAAAATATAATTTGTAAGTTTTCTATCGATTGGGCAACAACCTGGCTCTAAAAATGTTATTAAAATTAATAAACTGACATAGTTTTTTAATCCACTTGACTTAATTTACAAATCAGCCAATATATAGATTTTTTTTGCCAATTGTGCAGACCACATTTTAAGAATATGTGGACAATACAGGCATGCAGAAATCTGTTGCAATCAGTTGTGAGAATACAACTTTAATTTAAAGTACTTAAATATTTAATTTGCATGCACATAATTATAACACACTTTTGACAAAAACCACTGTTATGTACATATTGAAGCCTTAGATTAAATTATGGGGGTCAACTCTACTGGAACAGTCCAGTCAGGCAGTAGCTTGTCTCTCCTGCACATGAGGATGTCTATGCAAAATTCAATAGAACAACTGTGAATTATGTATAGATCACATGTAGAGATTATGTTCAGCTCCTTACATAACATGTATATATGATGAAAGATAAAATAAGATTCAAATAAAACAGTTTTTGTTGTTTTACTGGTTTGAAAAGTGATTTTTAGGAAAAATAATGATAAAAATATTTAGAAATGTGAATATTTAGTTCGAGTAATTTATCTTTGTAAATTTAAGTTGTTTTTCATATTTATAAATCCATCGTCAGTTTCCGCATCACCACTACCACCATCATCATCATCATCAAAAACAATCTTCGACATTGAATCATAAAGCTATCACTTTTACAGTTATATCCATATTCAGAAAAAAGAGACATACATCTATGTTTAAAGGTTTAACTTACGCTGAAATTACAAGCATAAGTAAGGCATGTAACAGCAGCATATTTTCAATAGATGAGAACAATTTGTTTAACTCATTTGAGATATAGCTCTAATATGAAATACAATTCCGAGAATGTTCCACAAAGATTAGGCAAACAGGTATTTTCTAGACTGTTATTAATTTTTCACTTTAGCTTTATAAGTAAAGCTTCCCCGCCCCCTGGCAGCCATGTTTTTCAACAAGCTAGAACCATTTTAAAACTAGGCCTAGACATCATTTAACCCTTACAGTGCGGGAACCGAGTTGTGAAGGCCTTTGCAAACAGTTTGGATCCAGATGAGACGCCACAGAACGTGGCGTCTCATCTGGATCCAAACTGTTTGCTATTCTGATAGTATTCTTTGAAAAAAAATCGAAGAAAATGCTAATTTTAGAAATTTAGCAGACGACATTTTAGCAGACGACAAATTTCCCAGCATGCAAAGGGTTAAACTAGTCTTCCAAAAAGGTTCCACGATGATTTGACTAAACATCTGTCTTCTAGCGTGTCAACAAGCTTTCACTACTTCTATATTAAGAAAAATGCCTTGACCTCTGGTTGCCATGCTTTTTATCAACCTGAACCATTTTTAAAACTCGGTCTAGATATCATTAAAACAAACATGCACTCTTACATGAAAAAGGTGCTATATAAATCGGGTATAATAAATCTTATGACCTAGTTTTATTAAGATTGTACTTAAAACGTGACCTCTAGAGTGTTAGCCGCGTTTCAGTACAGCCATAAAATGAAAACTGTCCGCCTCCAGGTGGCAATGTTTTTGACAAACCACAATAATTTTCAAAATTCTGCTGAGATTTCATTGATTTCATTCAGAACAAATTGTCGGAATTTCATTAAGATTTTACTAAAAATATGACTTATAGTGTTAACAAGCTTTTTCTTCTGTTTAACCTAATGACCTAGTTTTAGACCTTACCTAACCCAGTTTTGAGCTTGGCCTAGATATCATTAGGAAAAATGTTCTGTCAAAGTTTATTGAATATTGGACAATATGTGGCCTCCAGAAAGTTAGCAATGTGAATGTTGACGAAGCACAACGCACAAAAGGCAATCACAAAATCACACTGTGCTAAGATCCTGACATACAAACCTTTACCTTTCTATAAGCTATCTTTTGTTTCCTACTATGCCAGGCTTTGAAGAAGATGTTCATACTAAGTTATAAAACAATTGAGCAATACATGTGGCCTCTCATGGTCGCAAGATTTTAATTTGACCTAGTTTTTGATGCCACAAGAGCCAGTTTCCAACTTAGATATCATTTTAGAAAATTGTTCTGACCAAATTTAATAAGATTGGGCAAAACATATGGCCCCTAGAATTTTCACAGGCTTTCTATTATTACACCTTGAGGCTTAGATTTTTACCCCTTGTGATCCAGTTTCAAACCTGGCAATTAAGCAATAAATGTGGCCTCTATAAAGTTCCAATGGCAAATATTAACAACACACAAAGCATGATTGCTAAAATTTTATAACCAAACTTTAAATGTGCATGTTGTGCGCTGGTAAGGTAAAAACATACAAGCAAACATCAAGGTCCGTTAATTTGGTCAACTTTCATGTTTAATAACCCTAACACTACACAAATGAGACAGTAGTTTTCAGTTTGTTATCGCTGAGACTCCGTTCGGATGAAATCAAAGCAAAAGCAAAGTATTAACGCTGAAAACAACAGAGACCACCTCTTGTGTCAAAAACATTAAACAATAATGTTCCACTTTACAATAGTTATTGATGCAATCAGGATCATTACATATGCAAACTAGACAATTAGATCTATTTACCTTGATTCTTCTACAGCAATGAGTTAGTCTAGATTACATATAACATGAACACACATAGTCAATTCTTTTAATACTGTCTTTATTAAGCACTACATTTCTGCAATTCAACACATTTATCAGCAACTTGTAGTCAACAAGTGAGCATCTTCTCCGCGCCCTGACACAGTCTTTGTCAGCAAACCATCTGTCTTCTTCAGGATCTCATGGATGTCAAGGGCTTCACCTGTACACAGACACAAATGAAACATCAACTCAAATGAGACTTTTGTTTCCTTGACATAAAGAAATGCATTTTAGAATCATGAAACTCCAATTATGCCAACTGAATTTGAAATCCCATCATGGCATTAGAATCATTAGTAGCCAGCAACGACTAAAACTCCATTGTAAAATGTCTTCGTTCTAATTCCATTTTGTTATTTTAGTCTTAATGCATCCATGACCAAAAGCTTGCATGTCCTGAAGACAAGCTTGCTAAGTTTCATTTCTCCAAATAATTATTCTTAAATATTCAACCAATGGAAATTAAACTTAAAATGTTACATCATTATTATTGGCCATTTATTTATTCGAGTTGAAACAAAGTTTACAATTAAATTTACCCAAGTTTTACCAACCAATTGTAAGACACATATCTTAGAATAACGAATACTCTTATTACTGTAATACTATACAAGTACTTCAGTGTTGAATCTAACTTGGCATTGATGTTGTGTACCATTCTTCATTTAAAACAAGTCCAGGTGCAGGTGTTCATACAGCCCATATGGGCAATCATTGTGTAATGAAGAAAAATTTCCATTTACATTTTTAATGCAAAATCGTATGTTTCTGCCTTCAAACGGACAAAAAAGCAATGTTTACTTTTTTTAACACTTGTTTGTAAAATACCTATGTTTGGAATAGCTACACACTTTAGGAATTTTATAAATTTCAATTTTATGAATATCAACTTTATTGTTTCAAGAACTGTCCTGAAGTTTCCACAAAGAAGATTTGTGAATAAGGGCACATGTATATTCCTGATTACAGAGTCAAGGCCTACCTATGGGTATCTGGTATCCCTTAAGGAGACCATGAGGATTGGAAGGAGTGACACAGTCCATGGAGACCTCCTTGCGCAGGCACTGGTCAATATCCACGGCACTGAAGAATGCAACCGACTGAAACAAGGGAAAGAGGTTTCACTGGGAACAAGGAGCTGTATATCTTTGTAGGCTAAAACGCCCCAACACCTTATTCATTATTGACTGATGAAACATATTCAACCTCAGACCGATCGCTTGTGGTGAAGACAGATTTGGTGGATGTGTGTCTATGAATGGCAGAAGACTGATATTGAGAATAAATGCTAACAAAGCTTATAACTAACAAGATGTGTTTGTGAAACACTATGTTCCCCCCATATATTTGACCTTTGACCTTGAAGGATGACCTTTACCTTTCACCACTCAAAATGTGCAGCTCCATGACATACACATGCATGCCAAATATCAAGTCGCCATCTTCAATATTGCAAAAGTTATGGCCAATGTTAAAGTTTGACGCAAACAAACAAACCAACAAATAGACAGGCAAAAACAATGTCCCCCAGTATAGACTGGGCGACATAAAAATATGCTAACATAGCTAAAACTAGAAATGTGCTAACATAGCTAAATACTAAAAATGTCCTAACACATCTAACAACTAGAGAAGTGCTAACAAAGCTTATAACTAGCAATTTGCTAACAGAGCTTTTAACAAAAAAATTTGCTAACATAGTTAATAACTAAAAATGTGCTTATTATAGTTAATAACTAGAAATTTGCAAACAAAGTTAATAATCAACAAATTGCTAACATAGCTTATAACTAAAACTTTGCTAGCATTGTTCCTAACTAGAAATGTACGCAACCTATTTTCCCCTGAACAAATATTACTACAGATGTTCAAAAAAATTTCAGACAAGTGTCTACAAGCAGATGGACTGACAGATGGATGTCAAGTTAGGATTCCAGTACACCCCACTTAACTTTGTAACATGGTAAATAATTATCTTAATAATAAAGGAATTTAATAGTCCGTTTTTGCTTTAAAGCCTCTATGGAGTTTCATAAGGATTGCTTAAAAAGCAGTTCACTAGCTTTACATGCACACATTAAATTAGAATGACGTCCTCACCAAATGTTGACAAAAACTTGTGGTTAGAATAGTACTGCAAGAACTTTATGGATACTAACCAACGGCAGGTCTTTGATGCTGAGGCGGTGGGCAAACATGGCGCGAGTGAGGAGGTTGGTGATCTGCAGCGCCAGCGCAGCCCGATATCTGTCTTCCTCCAACACCAGGTACCTGCAGATAGAGAGCAAAGGTGGTTACAAAAGCCAGTTGTTAACAAAAAGAAGTTTAAAGAGCACTTAGGGTAGGTGGTTTTTAATTGGTACTTTGAAAATCCATGTTGCTTATTAATAATACTTTAACACAATAAGCCAATATTTCAAATAAGTTTCCCTACCTGACTTCATCGTGGATGCTGATGGAGAAGCGTGCGTTGATGTCGTACTTCTCACAGAGCCAATTCATGCAGACCAACATCAGGTGCAGGTAATCCACAGCAGAGCTCTGGACAACCCAGTTGATACGACTTGTCATGAACTGCAAGTAGTGGGAGTGCATTATGCATGCCAATAATACAGCCTCATTCCGGGTAAACTGGGCTAAATGCATGTGCTTAATGTGTTGTCACAAATTAGCCTGTGCAGGCTCATCAGGGATGACACTTTCCACCTAGAATGGATTTCCATTCAAAAGAGATTTCCTTTCAACAAAACATTCCATAAAAGCAGAAAGTGTTGTATCTGAAAGCCTATATATATGCAAATTGCACTTGCATACAGCCGAGTTCACCAAGAATGAGGCTAAATACATGTACAAGGGAATACTGAAGCTGTACATCTGTTATTATGTATCCAGATCCCCAGATTCCTTTCTATACTGCCTCTATTTTTATCTTCAATATTTCTAGTCCTTTAACTTTGTGTGTTAATGTGTAGAATGTTAAAAATATTGAAGTCTGAAATAGTGTTATATGGCGGGGGATAAAAACGTTAGAAATATTTATTTTTACTAAATAATTACACCTGTGAAAATATGCATTTTTTTAATCAGTAAGCCAACAGCTATTTGATATTGTATATTACACTTCAAATATACCTTCAATTAAGATCCAAACACATAGATCTATATGAGCCTTGCTTTAAGTAAAAAGGGTTAAATGCATTGCTTAGTGTTGTCCCAAACTAGTCTGTGCTAGCTTGGCTCAAATTATCCAATGGCTGGAACTGTTTTTACATTCCCGGCTACAGTTTTCACACGTTCTTTTGTTCGGTTGGCTGCAACTCGCTTCGGGTCGCATACAACAGTTGATTGATTTGGCCCGTTTGATTAAAGGCACGCAATAAATGATGATACACTGATTGCAAACTTGCCATTGACTCAATCGTTAATTGATTTGAGGAAAAGATGACATTCTGTGTAAAATCTGGCGTTTTTTGTAGACGTATGATTATTATGGCTATAAAGGCTAAATTGCTTCATGCTGAGCAAGCTAGAAAAGGCCCAATAGCCATTCCGGGTGCAAACCTAGATCAGCAAAACAAAAGTGGTCAGCAGTAGAAAGTAAAGGGACAAAGAGAAAGTTATACGAAAAAAGTTACAGAGAAACATGAAGCCATTTTGGCAGTAGAAAGGGTAAAAAAAGAAACGTAAATTGCCGAAGAATTAGGAATGCATGTTTAGTTTCTAAGTGCGCTGTTCCATGTACTCATATATGTGCTACGTATAAAACTGCTGATATAATTTACTATATGATATTTGTTCGATTGAATGTGTAACTGTCTTAACGTATTTGTTAATAAAAAAATAAAGTTTATATTTGGTTCTTATTAATTCCAAAGCAGTAAGTAATACAAAGTAGAACAAACTTTAGGCAATATGAAAACTCTTCAACTGGAGGTACAAAGGTATTGCTAACTTATGTTAGTATATTAAAAATCGGATGGCTCGAATTCCGGATGGCTCATACTATTGTTATTGGTCCCAGCGAGTTTGAGCCATAGAGTTTCGACTATAAATTACAATTTCTTTTTAAATGTTTTCCATATTTCAAGTTTTTGAAGTCCTTCCTTATCAAACCGGGCCATATCCTAAGCATTAAAAAAATCCCTGATAAAATAACATTTTAATATAAACCTAAAGATAATCTTATCCTCGTGTATCTTTGGTATCAAATAACAGATAGAATTCCCAAATTGCACTGAAGAATCATTTTCAATAATCAACGGCAAAACAACAACGGACAACTGAATAGATTCGTTAATGTAAACATCATAACTACACAATGATAGCATGTGTATGTTTTCATTTCACCATTATGCTGTTTTAATGTTTTGAAATTATACATCATTGGATGCATTGGTGAAATGTACTTTTTGTTTTTTTGGTCAAAGAAGGCATTAAATGAATGGAATAATATAAGATTGTGATGTTTAGATGGAGTGTATCACACCTTTCGACCTTGTAAAATTGTTTTCCATTGGCACATCAGGCTTGTGAAAAAATTATGTCACACTATCAAGTTGTGTGATAAATCCCACAGGAACACTACAATTATGTAATACTACTTGTTCTAGCAAAACTGGGCTTAAAGCATGAGCATACAGTGTCATCCCAGATAATCCTCTGCAGTCTGCACAGGCTTATGAGGGACTGCACTATGCACCTTTATGGTGCATTGAATTTTAAGAACAAGATATGTGTTTGTCAGAAACACTATGTCCCCTTTTGCGCCGCTTTGAAGCTATATATTTGAACATTTGACCTTGAAGGATGACCTTGACCTTTCACCACTCAAAATATGCAGCTCCATGAGATACACATGCATGCCAAATATCAAGTTGCTATCTTCAATATTGCAAAAGTTATTGCAAATGTTAAAGTTGGGGCAAACAAACAAACAAACAAACACACACAAACACACAGACAGGGCAAAAACAATATGTTCCCCACCATAGTGGTGGGGGACATAAAAACTTCTCAGCAAAAAATCCAGTTTCTGCAGAAAGTGTCATCCCTGATTAGCCTGAGCAGACTACACAGGCTTATCTGGAATGAAATTTTAGCACATGCATTAATGCCAGTTTTCCAAGAACCTGACTCTAACATTATGTAAAATATAGTTTTACTTACTTCATCGAGCACATTGTCAGGCTCTAGAGCCTTGCTGATACGACATCCGAGCACGGGAGTTCTGGGTTCTGTCCTATTGGCTATCTCCTCCAGCCTGTTGAACATTGCGCTCTCACTCCCGCCTACCCAAGTCTTACCCTTGAAGCTGGCCAATGTAAAAGGTACAAATGATGACAAGTAATTACAGGTAAATTGTTTCCTTTTTCATTTTAATCTCCATTTCAAAGTGGTTTTAAAAGACTTAAAAACTTCTTGAGTTAAATTACAATAAATATTGAAAAGAGTAAATTGATATTTTTACCAGTATTTCGTGTCATGCATACATCTGTTTATTTTCTAACTGGTAACATGACTTATTTAACAAGGATTGAATTTTATACTATATCAAGACAACACTCAGTTTCCTCATGGAAGTCATATGTGGAAATTTATTTAAAAATTGAATTATAAATGACAAATTAAGTTACAGCCAGGACATTCTACTTTTATGTCCAAAACATGACCTTTTAACAGTGCCCCAGATAATTATTTGGGTAATAGGGTTTTCACCTATTGATTTTGAAAAATAGGGTGATTTCAATTTTTAAATAGGGTGAAATACGTTATTAATATTTATACATCAAAATCATTGCTGCTGTTAAACAGACTATTTGAAGAATGCACATTTCAACTTTTTTTCTGTCCCATCAATGTCAACAATTTCTAACCAGGCCAGGAATATGACTTTTTCCACTTTCAACATTTTTTTTCTAATCACGGACTTTCTGTCATGTCTTTGGATATCAACTCGCTACTTTCAACTGCTGCATACACAGTTTCTAACAAATTGATAACACAAAGGATTCGGTTGTTTGTACTTGGTTGGAAAAAGTTTGCGATCGATATATATTTAGCTAACAATCGCGGACGTCTTTCGACCTCGCTTAGAGATTTTTATTACGCACCATTATAGAAACTAAAAGTACAGACGCTTTACAAATACATTCAGGTTGTAACTATTTTAGTCAGACGCTTAATTTGCTATGAAATTAAGTCCGTGTAGTGTTTAAATAACTTCGACTGCTCTGCTTCTCTGTCATCCAGGCGCTTGCTAACTTTCAAATGAATAAAATCTTCGCCGTGGTACGATAATTATTCCAATGAAAAATTACCCAAAATTTAGCAAAGAATTTTCTATCGAGACTTGTATCATACGCATCAAATCTTAAGAATAAGCGTAAAAGTCAAATTGATTGCGTTTTCAATACGCATTATATTGAATTTCTTTGCGTTTTTAAACATTTTAATAGGGTGAAAAACGCCGATACGCAGCTTATCTGGGGCACTGCTTTTAACTATTAAGCATGATCTTGACCTATGAGGTAGAGAGAACAGTGTCTAATTAGTTTGCATTTGTGCAAAGTTTATTTAAAATCCAAAACTGTATGGCAAATAGGTGGGGGCATAAATTTAAATAGAAAAGGTTTAAAACTCTTGGGCCAAAGATCACGTCTTTGCATAAGCAATAGCCACATTCCTAATATTCAGACATAACCAAAAGCATAAACAAGAGGGCCATGGTGGCCTACACAAAACTAGAGCCTAAACAAGGTTTTGATATAGCCATATTAGGAAAACTGGCCCGCCGCCCGGCAGTCATGTTTTTCAATAGAATAGAACCATTTTAAAACTTGGCTACAATATATAATTAGAAACAAATGTTCAGACCAAGTTTCATGAAAATTTAAATTTGATTTCCAGAGTGTTAACAAGGTTTCACTTAAGCCAAATAAGGACAACTGCCCAGCCCCCTTGTGGCCATGTTTTTCAACAGACTGCAACCAATTTTTAGCTCAGCCAATAGTTTTTTACCCCTGTTTTAAGATATCCTATTGATAAAAATTTGTAACCATATCAACGAAAAAAGTGTGCACAAAAGCAGTCACACAGCTAAACTTGAGCATGTTGTCCTTCAAAAGTTAAAAGTATCAAGTGAAACGTTTCGTGTGATGTATCATATTATACGAGTCACACTATTGCAAAATGGGGCTTAATGCATAGTGTACAGTATCGTCCCAAATTTGGAAAGGCCAATCAGGAAAGTACTTTCCGCATTTATGGTATTTTTCCTTTAAAGGAAGTCTCTACTAAACTTAAATCCAGTCTTAGCGGAAAATGTCGTACCTGATGCAAAATGCACAGGCTAATCTGGGACGACACTTTCCTCACTTGCATTAAGCCAGGTTTTCCCAGAGGAAGGCTCATATGTGAGACATTCTGTTACCTCCTGCGTCCCTTGGTAGTTGAGAACATGATCTGAGCCTTATGTTTGGCCTCTTCACTTGTCATGCGATGGTTAAACTGCAGCAGAAGCTTCTCCGCAAAGGTCTGACCAGCCCCGTATATACGCCCATAATTGAACACCTGCAATTAGGCAAGAGATTGCAAATGAAGAATATATGAGCTGCTCCATGCGAAAATGGGTCTTATGCCAGATGCAGCCAGCGTCCTCTCTGTAAAGTTTCATCAAATTTGGATTATTAGTTCCTGTGATCTGACATAGACCTGTTATATTCCTTAGAAAAATGTCATATTAATACTCAAAGAAAATTTTCATTTACACCTAAAGAGGATGCTGCACATGTGTCCACACATTTGGATCATTAGTGTAAGAGATCAAACTATCAAAAAAGAACAAATAAACTTGCATCAAAGTCTGATCATATGTTCCTAAGATATCACATGAAAACTAAATCCATAAGAAAATGACATCAGTAATCCAAGGGTAATTCTGAAAAATTATTGGACTGGAACTACCTTACAATAATGCATATGTCCACCCGATATGGGCACTGCATATCAAGTATCATTAAATTTGGATCATTGCTGTCTGAGATCTCGCGTGGAACAGAAGAGACTTAAAAATCAAAGGGCAATAACTCCCTGAAAAAGCTTTGTATTGAAATAACCTGAACAGGATGCACATCTCCACACTTTAGCTGTTTATCAAGTTCAACAAACTGGGATCATTAGTGTCTGAGATCTTGCAAAGACAAAGGAAAGTGTTAAGACAGAGGGAGGGACAAAAAAAGAATATTGGGGAAATTTGTTTCAGACCCACAAAAACACAATTTTGCCAATATTATAATTCAGAGTGACAGACAAAGTTTAAGACAGAGGGAGGGGGAAGGGGATAACAATGGAGCAAGTTTGTCAGTCTGGTAATAAAACACTTCATTTTATCCTGCCCCAACCTTAGCATGGTCCCTGGAGATGTTGACAGTCTTGGCCACCATGCTGTGGAGGTCAGTCCCGTCCTTCTTGTTACCCTGCAAGGTCATCCAGCCCAGAGCCGTACAACCTGCAACATGTGGTCATATATGAGCCACATTCTGGGAATAATTGACTTGTGCGTAAAATGTTGTACCAGATTAGCCTATGCTGTCCGCACAGGTTAAACAGGGACGACACTTTCGCTTTTATGGAATTTTTTGCAACATGTGGGTCTCTTCTAAACAAAAATCCAGTTTAGGCGGAAAGTGTTGTTCCTGATAAGCCTGAGCTTACTGCACAGGCTAATCTGAGACGACACTTTACGCACATGCATTAAGCCCTGTTTTCTTGTTACCCTTCAGTGTTATATGGCCAAGTACAACCTGAAAATGTGTTACTTTTGGTTAATTAACAAATATTTATTCACTGGTGGTTATAGAAAAAGAAAACCATTTTATAGAAACACTCCTCTAGTTCTTGTCACAATGGTGATAAATATCCCCAAAGCAACTTGAGCAAACAAGGGCAATTAAGAACATTTTATTTTCGAAAAAGTGGTCAAATTATTATAGTTTCCTAGCCCGAATGGAGAGACGTCCATGAGGATTCCTGTATACCTCACCTCCTACAAAAATGACCTAATCTGATTGGCTTAGAGCGGTCACGTGTCCATAGTGTATTTTCCATACATCCCGAGTAATTTCCATACACCCCAAGTAATTGAGTTGTTGGTTGAGATATAATGGTTACACTGTTAGTAACTGATGGTGTATCATGGGATAAACACCCTCAGTACTTTCATACTTCTTCGTATGGTATGATTACTGAGGGTGTATATCCCATACACCATCAGTTACTAACAGTGTAACTCATAATACACTCCACTACTTCACTGTGTAGGGTGTATAACATGCATGCACATTTGAATACTGAATGCTCAAAAGTGTAATTTTCTTTCATAAAGTTTGTTCAACAGACAGCATGCCAGACAGACAGAGACCCATAATAATTATAGTTTTCCACTGTCTACTTTGTAGCAGGGGGTATAACTACACATGATAACTCCCAACAACCATTACTAAACAGACAGACATTCCTTCCACATCATCTTTTTATTCTCAATCAGTTTTCAGGATAGCTCTATACAATCAGGGCAAGATTACCTTAGATTACACTAGTATCAAGATTGTATATCATATCATTTTTCAGCCATATAATACCCAGAAACCAATATTATGAGTCTCACACAAACTTTTATGGATTTTTGTAATTTTGTTTAACAAAAAAGCAAAAGATCAATGAACATACATGTTTTTAATTTTTTATTAGACATCTTAAAAAATCTACAAAGTTAAGATCCAACGAAAATACTTCATTTTGTAAAATCTGCCAAATCTCTGTCAAAGAATTACAGGAAACCACGATATTTGACCATATATTCATCAGCTTAACTTTGTGATCCCGACGTTGCCAGAAAAGATCAAAGGACTATGCAATTTCCGTAGTTGTTCATATCCAAATATGAACATTTCATAAGAATTTATTTTAAATGTTCAGTATACTCACATTATATAAAATCAATCATAGACTGATCATAAATACATGTCATTAAATTACTCGACATACAGTACATAAGAAGAACTCAACCCCACCCACCGTGTGTTTTGGCAAAGTGGGCATCCCCAAGGACCGCCCCAATCCAGAGTTCCTGTGAATCTACATCTGCACCAACAAAACAGTATCCAGGTGGGGACTGCACCATGGCCTTCAACTCACTGCCGATACGGTCTGTCTGCAGTCAGTTAAGGGGGGGGAAAATCGGCATAAAATGAGCCTTGTTCTAGGAAAACTGGGCTTAATGCATGTGAGCACAGCCTAATCAGGGATGACACTTTCCACCTAAAAACTGGATTTTTTGCTAAAGAAAGATACTTGAAAAGCAGAAAGTGCGTACTTCACAGGCTAATCTGAAATGACACTTGACGCACCTACATTAAGCCCATTATCCCTGAATAAGACTCAAATACAAACTACAAGAGAAAAAAAGAGGGCCAAAGTCGCTCACCTGAGATAACAAGATATTATTGGGACAAATCTTATGACCAAGTTTCACGAAGATCGGCAAATACATGTGGCCTCTAGAGTGTAAACAAGGTTTTACTAAAGTCATATAAGGAAAAATGCCCTGCCCCCTGGCAGCCATGTTTTTCAACCAACCTGCATCATTTTTGAGCTCATCCAAGATATTATTGGGATGAATCTCCTGACCAAGTTTCATGAAGATCGGACAGTAAATGTGGCCTATAGAGTGTTAACAAAATTTTACTATAGCCATATAAGGAAAAATGCCCCGCCCCTTGGAAGCCATTTTTTTCAAGCAAACATAATTATTTTCGAACTCATCCAAGATATCATTGAGACCAATCTTCTGACCAAATTTCATGAAGATTGGACAATAAATGTGGCCTCTAGAGTGTTAACAAGGTTTTACTATAGCCATATATAGCCATATAAGGAAAAATGCCCCGCCCCTGGTGGCCATGTTTTTAGAGCAACCAAAACCATTTTTGAACTCATCCAAGATATCATTGGGACAAATCTTCTGACCAATTTTCATGATGATTGGAAAATAAATGTGACCTCTAGAGTGTTAACAAGGTTTTACTATAGGCATATAAGGAAAATAGCCCCGCCCCTGTGGTGGCCATGTTTTTCAACTAACCGGCATCATTTTTTTAACTTGTCCAAGATATTATTGGGATGAATCTTCTGACCAAGTTTCATGAAGATGGGACTATAAATGTGGCCTCTAGAGTGTTAACAAGATTTTACTATAGCCTTATATAGCCATATCAAGAAAAATGCCCCGCCCGCTTGGCGGCCATGTTATTCAAGCAAACGTAACCAATTTCAAACTCATCCAAAATATCATTAAGACAAATCTTCTGACCATATTTCATCAACATTGGACAATAAATGTGGCCTCTAGAGTGTTAACAAGGTTTTACTATAGCCATATAAAAAAAAATGCCCCGCCCCCTGGCAGCCATGTTTTTCAACCAACCGGCATCATTTTTTAACTCATCAAAGATATTATCGGGATGAATCTTCTGACCAAGTTTCATGAAGATCAGACAGTAAATGTGGCATCTAGAGTGTTAACAAGATTTTACTATAGCCTTATAATGCCATATAAGGAAAAATGCCACGCCCATTGGCGGCCATGTTATTCAAGCAAACGTAACCATTTTCGAACTCATCCAAGATATCATTTAGACAAATCTTCTGACCCAATTTCATCAAGATTGGACAATAAATGTGGCCTCTAGAGTGTTAACAAGGTTTTACTATAGCCATTTAAGGAAAAATGCCCGCCCCCTGGCGGCCATGTTTTTCAAACAACCGGCATCATTTTCGAACTCGTCCAAGGTATTATTGGGATGAATCTTCTGACCAAGTTTCATTAAGATTGGAAAATAAATGTGGCCTCTAGAGTGTTAACAAGATTTTACTATAGCCTTATATAGCCATATCAAGGAAAAATGCCCCGCAACTTGGCAGCCATGTTTTTCAAGCAAAGGTTACCATTTTTGAACTCATCAAAGATATCAGTGGGACAAATCTTGTGAGCAAGTTTCATGAAGATCGGAAAATAAATATGGCCTCTAGAGTGTTAACAAGGTTTTACTACAGCCATATAAGGAAAAATGCCCCGCCCCTTGGCGGCCATGTTTTTCAACCAACCAGCATCATTTTCGAACTCGTCCAAGATATTATTGGAATGAATCTTCTGACCAAGTTTCATGGAGATCAGACAATAAATGTGGCCTCTAGAGTGTTTTTACTATATCCATATATAGCCATTTAAAGAAAAATGCCCCGACCCTTGGCAGCCATGTTTTTCAAGCAAACGTAACCATTTTCGAACTCATTCAAGATATCATTGAAACCCATCTTCTGACCAAATGTCATGAAGATTGGACAATAAATGTGGCCTCTAGAAAATGAACAAGGCAAATGTTGACATCGGACAACGGACGACGGACAACGAACGACAGAAAAAAGGCGATCACAAAAGCTCACCATGAGCACGTTGTGCTCAGTTGAGCTAAAAACATTTGAAATGTTAATCATCACAGTCATAACCAACAAGCAAATTCGTTGAATTGAAATCCCCCGCCAAATATGCTTCTGGACACAAAAGTGTTATATTTGACACTCAAAAAGGCATTATTTCAAGATACTAAGGGCCATAAGTCCTTTATTATCCAATGGTGTACAATGCCATTTGGTGTGAATCATCCTCTTATCCATATATATACTCATACCAAGTTTCAATGAAATCCGCCATAGCACTTCCAAGATATGGCTCCAGACACAAAAAAGCATTTTTCCAAGATACAAAGGGCCATAACTCTGTTATTAACAGATGGTGTACAATGCCATTAGGCGTGCATCATCCTCTTATCCATATATATACTCATACCAAGTTTCATTGAAATCCGCCAAAGCACTTCCAAGATATGGCTCCGGACACAAAAGTGCCGGACAGACGGAAAGATGGACGGACGGACGGACAACGCCAAAGCAATATCCCTCCGCCTATGGCGGGGGATAACTAGGAGCATAACAGTATACATTTTATTGATTTCTTCTTTATAAGATTTAAAATGTTGCAATGTCTCAAATAATTGGCAATATGAAGATACTTATTAGTATTTATAACTCTTGTTATTAAAAATCATGAATACTCTGTTGAAGAAGACACACTTTTTTACTGACAATGTTCCTTCAATAACTGTTTTTCCTAAGAACGAACAAAAGCCCTCCCCGACAAAAGTTCACTTTTTGTTTTCACAATCAATATCACCATGCTTGTCGTTAATTGGACATACTGGACAAAAGTCCGCTTGCAATCAATTGACTTAAGTGCAAAGCTGGAGTATTAGTATTGTGTGTCTGTTCTTTACTTAGGCACTATTAGAATAAGAAAAGCAGTAGTAACCATTTTTATTATTTCAGACTATACAAGCAGCAGGTGATAACAACAAACAAGAAATGTTTCAACAGTCCACACCTGCCCCTACATTCCACTTTTATCTCAAAACTCCAATGATGTAAAAAACAGGCTGTTATATGACCAATGTTACACATTACCTTGAACTCTGACATTGACCTTTGAGGAAGTAAGTAGGGTGATACACAGAGAGGGTAATTTGTTATTTTAAGGTATTTTAAAATTGCATGATGAACAACAAAGCTACAACCCGGCCAAGGTGTTAAAAGGCCGAATGGGACATTTGAAATTTTGACCTATATGTATGACCTTGACCTTTGAAGTAGGATGATGGGTGTTCCACGCAAAATCATCCTATGATAGTTATTATTTGTGCCAAGTAATTATAAAAGCCAATGTTCACAAACTGTTTTATGGCCAAATTTGATTTTTTACCTTTTACACTGACTTTAACCTATGAGGTGGTGAGAACAATGTTACACTGACTTTAACCTATGAGGTGGTGAGAACGATGTAACACTGACTTTAACCTATGAGGTGGTGAGAACGATGTAACACTGACTTTAACCTATGAGGTGGTGAGAACGATGTAACACTGACTTCAACCTATGAGGTGGTGAGAACAATGTTACACTGACTTTAACCTATGAGGTGGTGAGAACGATGTAACACTGACTTCAACCTATGAGGTGGTGAGAACAATGTAAAAACAGATCATCTTAAGATAATTTAAATTATCTGAAAATTATTTGAAAATTTATAAATATTTCATTAAGTTATGCATGAGACCAATAAATCCAAAAATTCTAACAGACGGACAGTGTGACTGCTATATGTTTCCACCTTCTTCAAAGTGAGGCATTAAAATAGATCCCACTGGGCAAATGTCCATATCGTATGTAACGGCAAGAAGACTTTATCTGACAGAGCTTATTCAGCCACTCACATATGCGTTGCTGGCAGTCATCCAAGTGGGTTCAACGCCACGGCGGGTGATGGTCCCCGCTGGAATGATGCGTGGAATTATGGCCCCCAGATCACTGCCCTCTATGTACTTGTCAGACCTGCAAACAAACCATCAAAACAAGAATATATATATGGCCTTAAAAGGTATCTGATTAATGGACTTGCACCATATCATACAAATGATTATAACTTGAATATAAATTGTGCTTTATGTATAAATCAATTACATAGCATATCTGATCAATAAATCCTGGAATATCAGCTATGTTTTTATTTGGAAAAAATGGCTTTATTGCTAAAAATTATTCTTGATTCTCAAACTCTACGGCAATGGATTCACACATTTGGTTGATATTTCAACAACCTTGGACTGCATGCCTGGGGCTACTCATACCTTCTTATTTCTAGTGGGAGTTCCTTATCCTTCAACCAAACTGCCATCTGACCCCTGGAAATAAGCACTAACAATTCAAGTTTACAATTATTATATATTAGTGATGTCAACGTATATGCCAATATCCGAATATTCGGTCCAACACCAAATAATCGAAAAGTATATTCTGAATCGAATATTCGAAAGAAAAAAAGAAAAAAAATCGAGTAATTTCAAAGAATTTGTATTCGTGCAATTTGCTTCAAACATTGTTAAAAAAGTTGTTTCTCATCTCATAGTGTTTATTCCGGTAGTCGCGATAATGCGTCGCTATGGTGATGACAGTACACATGTCATAAATCCTGCTAATTGCCTACCTTTAGGAAACTTTACTTGACCAAAGACAGTCACTTTGTGTCAAAATTATGATAGGTGCAAATCGCCTCGGAAATTAAAACATCGACCCGCACTTGATCTAATGACACTTACATTACATTTTAAATGATCAAAGATTTAATGAGTAAAGGAAAAGCCGACTTGGTGTAAAAAACAAATAAGAACTTATGCAAAAGATTTTTGATTGACGTAAATCGCGTTCTCCAATCGAAAATGTTTTTTTTTTGCTCTAATTAAATTGAGTAAATGCGTTAAGTATGGTCACAATCACTTTGTCCAATCAAAAAAGCTTTTAGAAAATAATTTACTCAACCTCTAATGTGTATTTGCGTATCGTAAGGTCCAAACTTTAATTAATAACTCAATATTCAATCAGGTACTTTACTTAAAGAAATATGTACAATATTAAAAGTTTAAAAACAGTTGTTATCATTAAATTTTAACAATAACATCTAGCTATAAATAGTCTCAATATCAAAATAAACAAAAGTCACCCAAAATTATCAAATTTATATGAATGTTTTGACAATTTTGACATTATTAACACTGAAAGCTAGACGTGGCTGTTACCATTCAATTTCCGCAAGAATGAACCCACCTACCTTCCAATTCCCCGATTCCCCTACCCATCTCCCTTTCAAAGAAGAACAAGTTCGATTCCTTTGTTCGATCAAGCTTTTAAACAAATATTCACGAATATTTTATCAACATCTAATAAAATATAATCAACAAAATCAACTTTGAAATAGCGACGGCAACGCTGTGTCAATATTTAGTCACTTCCGGTGAACTTTCGGTAAAAACGAAAGTAGAATTCATAGAGTAATGGTTCCGTAAAGAAAGTTGATTTTGTTGATTTTTTTCCAACATATGTTGACCGAATATCCGAATATTCGTTCGCAAGGATGACCGAATATTCTTATACCAAAATCGGTATTCGTTGCCATCCCTATTATATATACATGTATAACAGCTTCCTAAAGTAAAAAAATTCCGTCTCTAAAATAATTTCCAGCAAACTGACCTGAGGTCTTTGTTTATTCATTTCTATTTGTGTCTATTTGTTTCTATTATATCTGTGGGAGAACTGTCATAAAAATAATTTTATTAATTCACACAAATGATGTGGCTAGCAGTAAAGATTGTGTTTTCTATCGATGCATTATCTCTTCAGCATGAGAAGTTGGATGTAGACAGTAATTAATAAGCGATGTGTTTGTAAAACACTATGTCCCCATATATTTGACCTTTGACCTTGAAGGATGACCTTGACCTTTCACCATTCAAAATGTGCAGCTCCATGAGTTACACAGGCGTGCCAAATATGAAGTTGCTATCTTTAATATTGCAAACGTTATGGCAAATGATTAAGTTGGAGCAAACAAACACACAAACCAACCAACCAACAGACAGGGCAAAAACAATATGTCCCCCACTATAGTGGTAGGGGACATAAAAAGCGAAATTAGCATTGTATTTTTAATGTTGACTCATTAACTACATCATAATCAATTAAATGAAGGCATCACTCTTCAGTCAGGTTATGAAACCAAAACAAAGGGGAATATTTTAGCTCAAGAAAATTCTGTTTGGCTACATTATTTACATCTTACATAAGATTTATGCCTGTTAAAAATACACGAAATATCCAAAACTGGAAATATTTAATGATTCCCAGACACATTTCTGACAAAATTATTGCAAATCCAACAAGATATGTGTTTGTCAGAAACACTATGCCCCCTTTTGTGCCGCTTTGAAGCTATATATTTGACCTTTGACCTTGAAGGATGACCTTGACCTTTCACCAATCAAAATGTGCAACTCCATGAGATACACATGCATGCAAAATATCAATTTGCTATCTTCAATATTTCAAAAGTTATTGCAAATGTTAAAGTTGGCGCAAACAAACACACAATATGTCCCCCACTATAGTGCTACAGCGCTAATTAAATTTTCACCACTCAAAATGTGTTATTCCATGAGATACACATGCATGCTAAATATGAAGTTGCTATCTTCAATATTGCAAAAGTTATTGCAAAATGTTAAAGATTTTCATTTTTTTCTCAAATTCAAGGGGGGGTAATTCTGGACTTATAACTCCGATTTTTGCTCATTTTTAATAGGGTTTGACTCATCATTCAGATAAAGACACTGTGCAAGTTGGGAAATGATTGGATGAAAACTGTGGACTTAATTGCGTAAACAAGCCTTATTTCACAATTTTCTCAAATTCAAGGGGAGATAACTCTGGACTTTTTACACTGATGTAACCCATTTTCAATAGGGTTCGAGTCCTCATTAATATAAAGACACTGAACAAGTTTGAAAAGAATCCGATGAAAACTGTAGACTTTATTGCATAAACAAGCCTTATTTCACAATTTTCTCAAAATCAAGGGGAGATTACTCTGGACTTTTTACACTGATGTAACCCATTTTCAACAGGGTTTGATTCCTCATTAATATAAAGACACTGAACAAGTTTGAAAAGAATCGGATGAAAACTGTGGACTTTATCGCGTAAATTAGAAAAATTCTAACGCACACACACACACATGCACGCACGGAAAACGGAAACCACGCCATGACATAAGCTCTTCAGGACTTTGTCCAGTAGAGCTAAAAACTAAAAAACTCCCAAATGCCGTCTAATTAACTCTCAAAAGGAAGGAAAATTTTGTCAATTTCGTACCAAAGTAGCATTATTTGGAAGAAAACAAAATTAGCACTGAAACTGAACATTTCAAGCCAAATGCATGAAATAGAATATTTCAATTGGTTTGAGCAATTAATTTCAAGCAATTTGAAAGATACATTATTCCCAATATGGAGATTTCATGATGCCAATTTTCCCAATTTCAGGGTTTTTTGCACTAATTTTTCCCAATTGGTATGGAACCGGTACTTTTCCTAATTGGACAAAAAGTGCAGGTAGTCCAGTGCTCTACCAACTGAGCTAGTCGGCATATTTGGCTAAATGAGGAGTCCAGCTAATAAAAATATAACACAGTTCCCATACTCAATCCTCTTCTGGTTGTTCTTCCAGTAACTGCATGCCTTGGCCAGTTTCAGCACTGTGTCGGCGCCGTGCCCTGACTGCGCTGACAGGGTCTTGTCCTCCAGGTAATTGAGATAGTCCTTGGCCAGGGGGTTGCCTACCCTCTTACCCTTGCCATCCTTGTTTGTTTGTATGTGAGAAAATTCCATTTGTGTTGCATCATGCAAAAATAGGTCTTATGACATGTGCGGCCAGCACAGCTCCAGATCAGCCTGCATATACGAGCAGTTTGGTCATGACCTGCCAAGTCTGCTGTAAAGTCATGAACAGTTTTATGGTCTCATAACCAAAGAGGGTAGCTCCTGACCATTAGCTCCTGATTATACTGTGTGGATGAACAGGCTGGTCTGGAAATATCCTGGCCGCATATGGTATAAGACCCATTTTTGCTAAAAATTGCATTTCTGAAAAGCATCTTATTACACATATATAATTTTAATCAGCCACTTCAACTATGGTTTTCAACTGTTAATAAACTAATTTTAAGTATTTAAAATTTTATAGACATTATAAAAATGCTTCTTTTTTTTATACATTCAATTATTTTCTTGATTTTAGTTTCGGTAACATAGACTTTTTTCGCTAAAGTTAAAATAATTACACATGATGAATGTATTAATAGTGAATTAAGACATCCATTTACACACATTGAAAACCGATGAAAGATAATGAGTATGATCAGGAGGTGTTCATTCTCTTTGCACATTAACCCTTTGCATGCTGGGAAATTTGTCGTCTGCTAAAATGTTGTCTGCTCAATTTCTAAAAAAAGCATTTTCTTCATTTTTTTTCAAAGAATACTATCCGAATAGCAAACAGTTTGGATCCAGATGAGACATCATGTTCTGTGGCGTCTCATCTGGATCCAAACTGTTTGCAAAGGCCTTCGAAATTCGGTTCCCGCACTGAAAGAGTTAACTAGAAGTTTTCTAACGCTTGCTTTATAAACTTATCTTTTTGCAGCACTAAACAAGTGCAAAATATATACATTATTTTTAAAATCCCATCCCAAAGAAGACCAATCTGGCGACATCTATACCTTGTGTGGAATCTTGAAGAACCAGCAGCCTGGTATGTTCACACTGTCATAGGGTCCGTCTCCAGTGTGATAGGGGCAGTCAGTTTTAGGGACTCGTCTCTGAAATGGGGAAGACATATTTCAGATTTTCAGTTTAAAATACATCTGTTTAAAGACAGCAAAGCTCGACTAAGGTGTGACATGACAGCTTGCTAGACTATTCTTCCAATTGGGTAGAATAATGTACATTTAATAACTTTTAATAATGTCCCTGAAGACTTACCAATTTTGAAGTTTCAATTGAATAACTGAAAAAGGTACAGTATTATAGTTACATTGTATGTTTTAAATACAATAATGGGCATAATTCTGCATTAAAGCATGTCAGAATTATGGACTTTGGTCCATGACCCAATATAAAGACCCCAAAAAAGTGCAATAAGTTTTGGAAAAAAAACAGAGACATGTTTTTATGCACACAAAACTCAACCTGATCTAAATATTGCATTCAAACTTTAACCTGATATTATTTAGCCCAAATTCTGTTACAATGCTGGTTACATATACAGGAGGGCAGTGTTCTCCGGAAGCACCGGTGGCTGGCGATTTCACCGGTTGCTAACAATCTAGGCCCCGGCTACTTTTGCCCAAAGTATTACTTCTAAATTCAAATGCTAGGTCGCTGGCTACTTTGAAAATCTAACTGGTTCCAAATTTTATTATGGAGAACACTGATGACTAGGTTCAATGACTATTTAAACAGATTGTGAACTCAAATATAATTCTATTTTATCAGTGCATAATCTTTTAAACAAGAAGATGTCCTAGAAAATTCTTTTGTTACTTCTTTTGAGTGCATAAAACACACCGCACATTTTCTTTTCATATTTAATATTCAAGTACATCAAGTGTTTAAAACAAACTGAAGTTTCAACAATACATTTGAAAGGTGCTGTAACAATTTTTTTCAAAGACAATACAATTATAGCATCATGTAGTTTCTGAAATTTAACTTGCCAATTAGTGTTAAGTGATTACACCATCTTGCCATGGTATACTTCAAGGCTTGGCAATACATGCCTAATGCTGGAAAAACAGGGCATTATAATGCTTGAGCGTTAAGTGTCAACTCAGATTAGCATGTGCAGCATACATGCCATAAATTTTCAGACCAATTCCGGGACATTGAGCTCAATTTTCCGGGACTTTTGCCGATTTTCCAGGACATGTATACATAAAGCGATATATATATTGACATATATGCATTTTGGATAGGCATTTTTTTTTCATATCGTAAATTGCTAAGTTTGAAAGACTAACCGAAATACACAAGATCTATTAACGTCAAATTAAACATTACTACTTCCGTTACTAGATACAAGCCACCTGTTTTTCGTGTTAACAAAGAGCACCAAATTGCTTTTATGTACATGTCACATTCTGCAGGAAACGCGTGGGCTTATCCACAGCCGCATAAAAACTTCGTAGCGCTTTTGTTACTATTTAAAGATGTGATGAAATAACGTCCAATCGGGGCCGTTTTTTTTTCCACTGAACACGTGTTAATCGCCTGACGCGATGTTCATGTTTTTATACAACACAAAATACACCCAAAATTTCCATGCGACGTTCTATATGTCTGCATAATTTTTGCGCTCTTTTTATTAGACAATTGATAAAGCACTGTTTATTTGATGCTAGAATTTGATAATGTCACCTGTGCATTAAATTTCGGAAGCGTGTTTCGGATTACAAATTGAATAAAGCTCATTTGAGAATCGGAGGAAACATTTACAGGTGTGCGTAATTAATTCAACAAACTGCCATAAAATAACACGCTTATGAAAATTATGTCACTCGTTTTCAGCATGATCTTTCTGCAGGTACACTGCTTACCAGTGTTGTCGCTCATTCAAAGCGTGCGCCAACAAACTGCCATAAAATCAGTATATTTAAGCCAATTAACAACCACATTAAACAATGCCGCCTTTTAGGGTTGACTGCGAACGTGAGTCAATCGATATGATAACAGGATTCGTGTTAATTGATAGATTTTGACATGTAACGTAGTCACCTATTCGGGTAGGCATTGCCATGGAGACGCTGTGGATTAGAGGGAACACAGTGATTCGAGGTGCAGTTAAGCCTAAGATAAGGTACATGTATATATGGACTTTGTAAAATCCGGGAATCTTTACATATTTCCGGGACTGCGGGACACGTTTTTCATTTCCAGGACAATCCCGGATAATCAGGGACGTATGGCATGTATGATGTGCAGTCCTCATAGTCTAGTCAGGGATCACACTTTCCACTTCTATGGAATTTTATCTTTAAAAGAAGTCTAATTTAAACAATAATCCAGTTTAAGCGAAAACAATCGTCCTTGGATAGCCTGTGGGGACATTTTCTTAAATCACAAAGTAAAAGACAATGACATTCTTATATTACGCTAACGTTGACTTTTTCAAGTCATGCAGTTTCCGAAAATTTTCTCATTGGTATCATGTGTTCAGATATTACAGTTATCTCCAATCACAAACAAAAGTCAATGACATTCCTATATAACGATACCTTTTTCGGAGGCTCTTTTAAGTCCTGCAGTTTCTGGTACTTGTCCCGCGGTTTGGTGTCGAGGGCACGCTTCATCGCACCCATCAGGTGCTCCTCTATCTGTGAGTCGCTAACGTCATCGTACGCCCACACCGGGTCCAAGTCTTGAGTCTCAACATCTGACTCGATCTCTGTGACACAGATGAAAGTACCAGAAGATGTTTTCTTTTAATGTTGATTAAACATTGTTCTGTACTTCAATGATGTCAATTATTGGTTTATATGCCCATAAACATGCACTGTCTAAGTGACAATATGTTCTGCTCTTCTTTTATAGGATTCCATGATCAATCTTCATTTTAAAGTCAGAACCCAAAGATTAGACATTATAATCAGATATTTGTTATCACCTTTGAAAAGAAAAAACTAATTTCTTCAGTAACAAAAAATGTGTTTGCAAGAAACACTATGTCCCCTTCTGCGCCGATTTGACTTTTTTTCTTCTTTTTTTTTACCTTTGACCTTGAAGGATGACCTTGACCTTCCACCACTCAAAATGTGTGTGCAGCTCCATGAGATACACATGCATGCCAAATATGAAGTTGCTATTTTCAATATTGCAAAAGTTATGGCAAATGTTAAAGTTTGACAAAACCAACAGACCAACAGACAGGGCAAAAACAATATGTCCCCCATTATAGTGGTGGGGGACATAAAAAACAAAACATGGTGAATAATTTGACTTTTTTTTTTATTTAATAAGACTCAGTCATGTTGCAATAGGTCAGTCAAATGGAAAGAAGCACCAGAGTGTACCACATGGCCTCCTAATGCACTTTGAAACTGCACAGCAGCTATATCCCAATTAAATAACTTATGACGAAATTATGGTCAATTGATATTAAACAAAGTTGGACATGGACATTTTCTCTAAAATACCCATTTTCTGGCCTTTTTTATATTGACTCTTTCAAATACAAAACCCAGCCTTGGCCTGAATCTGAGAGTCATGACAGTAGACTCGTGAATCTGAGAGTCATGACAGTAGACTTGTGAATCTGAGAGTCATGACAGTAGACTCGTGAATCTGAGTCATGACAGTAGACTCGTGAATCTGAGAGTCATGACAGTAGACTCGTGAATCTGAGAGTCATGACAGTAGACTCGTGAATCTGAGAGTCATGACAGTAGACTCGTGAATCTGAGAGTCATGACAGTAGACTCGTGAATCTGAGAGTCATGACAGTAGACTCGTGAATCTGAGAGTCATGACAGTAGACTCGTAAATCTGAGTCATGACAGTAGACTCGTGAATCTGAGAGTCATGACAGTAGACTCGTGAATCTGAGAGTCATGACAGTAGACTCGTAAATCTGAGTCATGACAGTAGACTCGTGAATCTGAGAGTCATGACAGTAGACTCGTAAATCTGAGTCATGACAGTAGACTCGTGAATCTGAGAGTCATGACAGTAGACTCGTGAATCTGAGAGTCATGACAGTAGACTCGTGAATCTGAGAGTCATGACAGTAGACTCGTGAATCTGAGAGTCATGACAGTAGACTCGTGAATCTGAGAGTCATGACAGTAGACTCGTGAATCTGAGAGTCATGACAGTAGACTCGTGAATCTGAGAGTCATGACAGTAGACTCGTGAATCTGAGAGTCATGACAGTAGACTCGTGAATCTGAGAGTCATGGCAGTAGACTCGTGAATCTGAGAGTCATGACAGTAGACTTGTGAATCTGAGTCATGACAGTAGACTCGTGAATCTGAGAGTCATGACAGTAGACTCGTGAATCTGAGAGTCATGACAGTAGACTCGTGAATCTGAGAGTCATGACAGTAGACTCGTGAATCTGAGAGTCATGACAGTAGACTCGTGAATCTGAGAGTCATGACAGTAGACTCGTGAATCTGAGAGTCATGACAGTAGACTCGTGAATCTGAGAGTCATGACAGTAGACTCGTGAATCTGAGAGTCATGACAGTAGACTCGTGAATCTGAGAGTCATGACAGTAGACTCGTGAATCTGAGAGTCATGACAGTAGACTCGTGAATCTGAGAGTCATGACAGTAGACTCGTAAATCTGAGTCATGACAGTAGACTCGTGAATCTGAGAGTCATGACAGTAGACTCGTAAATCTGAGTCATGACAGTAGACTCGTGAATCTGAGAGTCATGACAGTAGACTCGTGAATCTGAGAGTCATGACAGTAGACTCGTGAATCTGAGAGTCATGACAGTAGACTCGTGAATCTGAGAGTCATGACAGTAGACTCGTGAATCTGAGAGTCATGACAGTAGACTCGTGAATCTGAGAGTCATGACAGTAGACTCGTGAATCTGAGAGTCATGACAGTAGACTTGTGAATCTGAGTCATGACAGTAGACTCGTGAATCTGAGAGTCATGACAGTAGACTCGTGAATCTGAGAGTCATGACAGTAGACTCGTGAATCTGAGAGTCATGACAGTAGACTCATGAATCTGAGAGTCATGACAGTAGACTCGCAAACCAAAAATCAGGCAAATATCTTCATGCATAATTCTGAAAATAAGTCAACAACATAGTCTAATCTACAAGATACATTTAGTAATTGTGGAGTCTGTTTAACATTCAAGTCCAATAAACAAATATATGGGCAGATGGGCTGGCCCTTACAGGCCTGGCCTGCGATTCACCAGTGTATGTATCTGACGTCTATCCTATCTGAATGTAGCAAAACTGCAGTATACAAAACAGAGCCCCCTTTTATTCTTTAAGTTGCCAAATGTTTGTACTTATACATATGTATAAGAGTCTCGGTGGCCCTAACACTCCATCAATTGATTTAATAAAACTCATATGTATCATAGATGTATGTTTTTCATGAATGTAAAAGCGTCTCGTTGGCCTCAAAACTCCACCAATAGCTTTAGTTTCCCCCTTTAAACCAAGCCTAACACAAATAATCCTGACCCTGCCAAACTCACAGATGTCAACCTGATTTTCAGGCCAAAATCTGAAAGCCTTCCAGTAAAAATTTCGAAAAAGTGTTCTTTTGAAATAAATTTTTAAGTCTATGTCCAGCACCTTTTCAAAAAAAATCAATGCACACAAATTATTCTAGAGCTAAATCTGTAAGTCTTGTACTAGGTAGACTCACTCACCAAAACATTTTCGATTTTTTTCTCAAAAACGTTTTACTGACAAGAGATGTATTCGTCAGAAACACAATGCCCCCTATTGCGCCGCTTTGAAAAAAAAAAAAAAAAAATTACCTTTGACCTTGAAGGATGACCTTGACCTTGAACGTCCACCACTCAAAATGTGCAGCTTCATGAGAACGCCGCTATGCATAAAAAAATATATAAAAATTTGACCTTCGACCTTAAAGGATGACCTTGACCTTGAACTTCCACCACTCAAAATATGAATCATGAGAATGCCGCTTTGAATTTTATTTATATATTCTTTGACCTTTGACCTTGAAGGTTAACCTTAGCCTTAAACTTCCACCACTCAAAATGTGCAGTTTCATGAGATACACATGCATGCCGAATATCAAGTTGCTATCTTCTATATTGAAAAAGTTATGGCCAATGGTAAAGTTTTCGGACGGACAGACGCCATAAATTTGACATTTGACCTTGAAGGATGACCTTGAACTTCACCTTTCACCATTCAAAATGTTCAGCTCCATGAGATACACATGCATGCCAAATATCAAGTTGCTATCTTCAATAGTGAAAAAGTTATGGCCAATGTTAAAGTTTTTGGACGGACGGACAGACGCCATATATTGGACATTTTACCTTGAAGGATGACTTTGACCTTCACTTTTCACCACTCAAAATGTGCAGCTACGTGAGATGCACATGCATGCTAAATATCAAGTTGCTATCTTCAATATTGTAAAAGTTATGGCCAATGTTAAAGTTTTCGGACGGACAGACGCCATATATTTGACATTTGACCTTGAAGGATGACCTTGACCTTCAACTTTCACCACTAAAAATGTTCAGCTCCATGAGATACACATGCATGCCAAATATGAAGTTGCTTCTTCAATAGCGAAAAAGTTATGGCCAATGTTTAAGTTTTTTTCGGACGAACAGACAGACTGACATACTGACTGACAAACTGACTGACGGACAGTTCAACTGCTATATGCCACCCTACCGGAGGCATAAAAATAGAAAATCAATGGACTTGAACAAAACTATCATTTGATCTGCAAGTCGTGTAGGTAGAGCAAAACCAACAAGAGATGTGTTTGTCAGAAACACAATGCCCCCTATTGTGCTGCTTTAAAATAAAATTTCAATATATCATTTGACAGGTTTAGAAATTATCTCCCTTTTAAAGCTAATTACTTCCCTTGGATTGTATTTTTTACTTTTGACCTTGAAGGATGACCTTGACCTTTCATCACTCAAATTGTGCAGCTTCATGAGATACACATGCATGCAAATATCAAGTTGCTATCTTCAATATTGCAAAAGTTATCGCCAATGTTAAAGTTTTCGGATGGACGCACAGACTGACGGACTGACAGACGGACAGTTCAACTGCTATATGCCACCCTACTGGGGGCATAAAAATCAGGTCAGTATAATCTGCAACTTTTTATGACAAAAATGCGGATATAGAATGCCAGATGGATGAACTGATGGACAATTCAATTGTTACATTATATGCCAAACTATGGGGGGGGGGGGGGAGGGGTCACAACACTGCTTGTGTATCTGTTATGGAAACATGGTTCAGAAATAATAAAAACATGTTGTAATGAATGCATTACATGGAAAATAGATATCCAAAAATTAGAATAAAATGCTATCGTGTTTAATATGCAGACATGTTTGATGAGATTGGACAGTCAATAATTTTTAAGGAACTACACAGAGGTGAAAAACAGCATTTTCAGTTTTTCTCTTACCATCAACATCAGTTTTCTGCTCGATTTTATCTGTTTTGTTCTCACTGAGTTCTTCTCCAGGATTTTCAGTGAATGTGAAATTCATTAACTCACACATTTGCCTGGAATTTAGAAATAAAGTATACTTGAATTTGTCTTATAAATTCAAAACTGGTCTTAAAATAATCACTGCTGCAACATGAATATTACTGAGTACATGAAACAAGAGGGCCAAAAGCCCTAAGGCGCTCAACTGAGACCAAAACGAACTCAAATGATTTTTAGCAGGTAGTGCTCACAAGATTTCACAATATACAAATAAGGAAAACTGAACCAACACCTGGAAGGCATTTTTCATCAAATAACAATCTTTTTTAACTTAGCTAACAAGCTGTTGATTAAATTTTACCTCATGACCTATTTTTTGACCACACATTACCCTGTTTCAAACCAGATGGATTTATCAGTGGAACAAATCTTCTGTTCAAATTTTATGAAGATTGGGTAATTGCCTCTTAAGTGTTTTTTCTTTAATATGAGGGACCTAGCTTTGATCCCATATGACAAAGTTTTAAACTCAGCAAAGATATAACTGACGGACAAGAAACAATGACAAATGGTGATAACAAAAGCTCACAATAAGCATGTTGTGAACAAGTGAGCTGAAAAGAGCACAAAACCCAACAACATTCATGATTTCACATCATGTTCATAATAAAAGTTGATTAGTTGATTATTGAAACAAAAGATATAAAATTTATATTATTCGAAAGTTGAAAGACTAGAAATGTGTTTGAAGCAACATGATTAATGCACGTTACAAGATGTCTTGAAATAATTACTGTTTATGCCGATATATATTTAATTTTTTTACCTTATAATTTTATTTTCTTCATAAGATATTACAGACATACATACATAACATACATACAATCATATATTATAACAGACCGCTCATCTATTTTTCTTTTTAAAGGTGAAGGGACCTATCTCAATTAAAAACACAAAGGAGGGAGGGGTGAAGTGGAGAGGGGTGTATAGTGTGGGGGTGTGGTCATTTATTTCATAATCTTCCAAAAATGCAAAAAAAATGCAGAAAATAATCAGGCTATCAAACTTGGGGGGGGGGGGGTGGGGTTCTTGGGTGGAGCCTATTGTGGTATGTCAGGTAAGAGTTGTTTGGTCAAAGTATCAATCAAATCTAATAATAAATAAAGAAGTTTATTTTAGCAAAATTTAATAATTTGACCTTGAGAGTCAAGGTCATTCAAAGGTCAAGGTAAAATTCAACTTGCCAGGTACAGTAACCTAATGATAGCATGAAAGTATTTGAAGTTTGCAGCAATAGCCTTGATACTTAAGAAGTAAAGTGGATCGAAACACAAAATTTAACCATATATTCAAAGTTACTAAGTCAAAAAAGGGCCATAATTCTGTAAAAATGACAACCAGAGTTATGCAACTTGTCCTTTTACTGTACCCTTATGATAGTTTGCGAGTGTTCCAAGTAGGAAAGCAATATCTATGATACTTTAGAGGTAAAGTGGACCAAAACACAAAACTTAACCAAATTTTCAATTTTCTAAGTATAAAGGGCCCATAATTCTGTCAAAATGCCAGTCAGAGTTACATAACTTTGCCTGCACAGTCCCCTTATGATAGTTAGTAAGTGTTGCAAGTATGAAAGCAATAGCTTTGATACTTAAGGAATAAAATGGACCTAAACACAAAACTTAACCAAAATTGTCAATTTTCTAAGTATAAAAAGGGCACATAATTCTGTCAAAATGCACGCCAGAGTTATCTAACTTTGCCTGCCCAGTCCCCTCATGATAGTTAGTAAGTGTACCAAGTTTGAATGCAAAAGCATTGATACTTTCTGAGAAAAGTGGACCTAAACGCAAAACTTAACCAGACGCCGACGCCAACGCCGATGCCAAGGTGATGACAATACCTCATAATTTTTTTTCAAAAAATAAATGAGCTAAAAAGAATTTTACGAACATGTATAAGAGGGGTACATAACTATTCTATCTGTAAGATACAACATGAAGTTATGAAACATACATTCATTTTACAAATTATACGGTTTAATATTTCTAACACTTTACCAACCAATTTGCTTATACATATTAAGACTTTTGTTGTAGGTATGTATATATTTTTTCTTTAATATATTACACATTCGAAAGGTAAAGGTAAATTAAGTGCTGAATTGTATAATGTAAAATACATTAAAAAATGCAGACTTCACAAAATATTTCGTGGTTTAACAATATTTATATTATCTAAATAATGTGTTATATATGATTAGTGTTGTCATTATGGGAGATGTCTACAAATATCTTCATATTTTTAATTAAGGGACCAGTCTCTTAATTCATCATCTGTTTTAAGTGTGATTTTATATATTTCAAAATGGTGCTTCAAGCTATTTACAAGTCCAAAGTTGAGGGGATTGTATTTTTCTTCTGACAATGAAAAATATACCGTTTAATTTCTAGACATATAGAATGTTTACATCGTTCATTTTTGGGGCCGTGGTTCCAAGTATTAGACCTTGACATGTAATATCAATATTTTCACTTGGTCTTCTTCTATTAATAGTTTCAACAACATATTTAACAATTTCTTGGGGATATGGACAGTACCAGAACAAGTGAACAATATTTTCTACATCATTATATTACAAAAAGTACATAGATTATTGACAGCAATTCTCATTTTGAACATAAGAGATTTAGTTCCTAAGATTCTGTGGACTATTCTGCACTGGAACCATCTAATATATGTATCTCTAGTTAGGTTGAAAACGAGTTCATGTGTGTTTTTCTAGTCAATATAAAAAAATTCTGAATTCCATTTTGTTTGACATGCTGGAATGTCATTGTTTTTTATATATATTTTATAAATATGTTTATTTTCTTTGGGGCTGCTTACTATTTTCTTTATATATGTTGGTAATATAGGCCCTTAAATTTTATTGTCAAAAATCAACATATCTTCAAACTGTTCTATATATTTACTTATATTGTTAATTAATCCTTGATATAATAAGAAATTTACGTTTGTTCTGACAAGTTCAGCCAAAAATTCTTTGGAAATAAAGCAATTTCTTTCTGTCAAAATATCTCTCACAAAACGAATACCTCTTTCAAATAGACTTTTAATATAAATATGACTGTTGTTAATTTTAAAATTATGATTGTAAAATAGAGGCATATCCAGAATATCATTACAACTTATTATAGGCAGCTTTTCAATATACAAAACATAGTTTTTAAGAACATCAAGCCAAAATTTATTTTTCAGGTGTAAACATATTTTCTCTGCATTCATTTGGCCAGTATTAAACATAGTTTTGAAATCTATTATCGATTTAACTAGTGTATAACAATTACCCTCGTCTTACAATAATCTTTTAAGCCATGTTATTTTCTAAGCCATGTTATTTTCATGTATTTTTCAAAAGAAAAAAATATCTATCATATCAAGCCCACCTTCGTTGTATTTCTTAACAATTACACTGGCTAGTATTTTACTTGGTCCTGCCCAAATGAAGTCATAAAATTGTTGATTTATGGTTTTCATGGTGTCTATTCTTGGTGTGTGTAGCGATACAAATAAGTGAGTAAGTAAAGGTAAAAGCAATGATTTGACAATAGTTATCTTTCCTAGCGGTGTTATATTTCTACGGTTTAAATGACTTATTGTACTTTTCATACTTTCAATTTTGTTTTCGAAATTTATCATTATCATGTTTTCTAAGTTAACATCAAACAAAATCCCAAGAACTTTAAAAGTAGAAGCTCCCCATGTCAGTTTGTATTTGGTTTTTATTGATAGTGTACTATATTTCATAGAACCTATCCAAATTAAATTATTTTTTTCATAGTAAATGTTAAGTCCAGAATATCTTGAAAATTCATAAAGCACATCTAACGTACAATTAAGGGATTGTTTCTGACCCGTCAAGAAGTAGAGATGTATCATCTGCAAATTAAGATATTTTATATTCTATGTCTTTTATGGTAATGCCTTTTATTTCATTGTTTTTCCTTATTTTAATAGCAAGAATTTCTGCACATATAATGAAAATGTAAGCACTGATGGGGTCTCCTTGACGAAAGCCCCTCTCTATACAGAAAGTGTTAGACAAGAATCCATTTATTTGTATTGAGGCCATATTATTATGCAAAATCATAGATATCCATTTTTGAAACATAGGCCAAAATTTAAAAAGCTAATGGTTGTTTCTATAAACTTAAAAGACAAGGTATCGAATGCTTTTTCAAAATCGATTGTCATTAGTAATCCAGGTAAATTATTATCTTCAGCATATTTCAATATATCATAAAGTAATCTAGTGTTTTCACCAATAAATCGACCTTTTATGAAACCAGTTTGATCTTTAGAGATTAAAATATCAAGTACTGTTTTTAATCTATTTGCAATTGAGCCTGATGCTAGTTTGTATACTACATTTAATAAGGTTAATGGTCGCAGGTTTTTCAAATAACATCTTGGCTTGTTTTCTTTTGGAATGCAAGTTATAATGCCATGCTTTTGTGTTATTAACAAAGGAATTAATCATAAAAGCATAATTTATACTTCTAACTATGAAGTGACCTAATTTATTCCAAAACACCTTAAAGAATTCAGCAGTGAATCCATCCGAGCCTGGACTTTTGTCATGTTTCATATTTTTAAGTGTTGTGGATACTTCTTTAAATATTTAGCAGTCCTTCTAATGAATCAGATTGAACTTTAATCAATTTGGGTATTTACATTTGATAAATCAGCTTTTATATCATATTCAATTTCGTTTTCATTTTTTTTTGTATTAGTGTTTTATAGAATGTAACAGCTTCATCTAAAATATAATTTTGCTCATTTAACTTAGCACCACTTTTTAATTCAATAAAAGGTATCGATTTGTTTGTATAATGGTTTGGTTCAAGCGAGCATAAGTATTTAGAGGGTTTTTCACCATCTTCGATCCATTTAGCTCTAGAACGAATAAATGCCCCTTTAAGCTTACTTTCCCAAACATTTTCTAATTCAGTTTGTAAGGCAAGAAGTTGGTCTGCATTAGTTTCATTTAATGATTTTTGAAGTATATCAATCTCTTAAATTTAATTAGATTCATGGTTTTTGTTGAGTTTAGTTTTATATGATGAGAAAGAAATAGTTTTTCCTCTTATTTCCATAAGTAACGTTTCTAAAAATAGTTGGTCATTGATAACAAACTGTATGGTACTGTTTTCAATATTTTCAATATTTTCAATGTTATATATTGGAATACAATATTGTTTTTTAACATTTTCTATCAAAGTATTGATGCAGTTTAAAAATGTAATATCATTTAACAGGAAATTATTGAATTTCCATAGCCCTTTTCCATGTGCTATATCCTCAAAACTTATTTCTAAGTCAATAATTGAATGATCTGATTTATAACTTGAATTAATTATTGATTTTCTAATTTTTGATGACAAACTATTAGAGGTAAGAAAAAAATCAAGTCTAGCTTGTTGCAGTGGTGTTAATCGTCTCCATGTATATTGTTGAGTAGTGACATTAAGGTATCTAAAAGTATAAATTATATTATTATCTCTAATAATAGATCGCAGTGTTTTTCTTGCATTTTTATTATTATTAATGGTTGCTAATTTTGATAGCCAAAGTTAACGTCTAGTACACAATTAAAGTCTCTGCATATAATGAATTCATCAGTTTGAAAATCTGTAATCTTTTTAAATAGGTCTGTAAAAAAGATGGGCGTACCTTTATTAGGCCCGTATAGTGAGCATATTGTAAACTGGTGTGTCATATATGTCAAATTCAATAAAAGATAGTTACCAAGTAAGTCATTTTCAATTTTATTTATTGTGATTTGTAAGGTTTTTTTCTGAACAAAATGCAAATACCTCTTGAATTTGATTGCCAGAAACTAAAGTAACATTCACCGTCCCATTCTGAGTATATTTTAGTTTTCATATCAGGAGTAAAATGACAGTCTCGGAGACAATAAATATGCGCTTGTTTTTCTTTTAAAAAATCAAATACATCTCTTCGTTTTTTACTGTTATTGAGACCCCTACAATTATAAGAAATGAATTTAAGATTATCCATTTATATAAAGGCATGGTGAAAAATGTGCATTAACATATATATTACTAAACAGGTATCTAAGTTGACAATATACACTATTTCTATTTGTTAACTTCTGCATATCACAATGCGAGCAATTAAGCAAATTAAACATAAACATACAACGTAACAGAAACAAAATGTACAAAAGTAGTTTTGACAAAAGAGGATTGATTGTGGCAAAAATCAAACATAAGCTTATTTACATCTAAATACATGATTTATCAACATATGTTTTACATATTATTGTCTTTGGGGTGTATTAATTTCTCAAATCCGAAATAGTACATACAGTTAAAGTTCGCGAGACAAGACATATTGTTACATATAAATGCTTTGAAGCATATGATTCTCTTAGAACGTAATTAAGTTAAACTGTGATATCAGCCGAGATACCAAAAAGATGGTTTAATTGTTTTTTCAAGTCTTCATAATTCACAAAATACCTAGCCTAGCTAACAAAAATAATAAAAGTGTAAATACAATTAAAGTTCGCGTGCCAATACATTTTATTGTTAAATATAAATGCTTATAAGCATGTGGTATTTGTTTTAGATCTTAATAAAATAAAAACTGAAAAAATAGTACTTATGTTGGATATGAACAGTCTTGATTTATCTGGACGTCAAAAAAATGTTAAACATGTACTCAGGCTCGTTAAAAACACATATTTGTTAAACATCTCACATAAAAAGAACACTACATCCACATATATAATATGAATTTTCATCAAACTTCATGTGGTCATCAATTACATTTGTATCTTAACAAAAAGTATATATACAGTCTAATTGTCAAGCAGACATATACATGTATCATTGTCAAGCAGACATAGATCAAATATACAAGAAGAACGGGTATGTAAATTCTTCAATCATATATACTAAGGACCATGAATACATAAGAACAGCAGTAAAGTAATGTACATATCAGTTATAATGTGCAACAACATCAAGTGAGTAAGAACACTACAGTTTTGATAATTGACCACTACATGTATGTTCATGTATTAGAGAATAAGTTGCTCAGTCTGAATATACTAAGGTAAGAAATATTCGTGCCAAGATTTAAACTTTTTTATCTTTATCACATGTTCAAATTGATTATTTCAAGTTTGCTATTATGTAAAGAAAAATCAGAATGTTTTATAGTGATACATTAGTAAAACTTAACATCATTTCAATAACATAAAATGATGTATTTTTGCATATTACTTGCAACATTTTTGACAAGTTTGTATTTTTCATAAATAAATTCTTGTTTTGTTTTGACTTTGGTATATTTTCATTCTTCACATTTACGAATGCTTAACAAATGATGGATTAAATGCAGATATATATTATGCATAACAAAGTTATGGGCCAAACAAAAATTGAATGTTGGCTGTATACATATAAACAAGGGCTACATGCATGCCCCCCTATATGGGCTATATGTTGTAGTAGCAGCCATTGTGTGAATACGTTTTTTGTCACTGTGATCAACGGTGGTGGTGGTGGTGGTGGTGGGTGGTGGTGGGTGGTGGTGGGTGGTGGTGGTTGTGGTGGGTGGTGGTGGGTGGTGGTGGGTGGTGGTGGGTGGTGGTGGTGGTGGTGGTGGTCGTGGTGGTGGTCGTGGTGGTGGTCGTGGTGGTGGTGGTGGTCGTGGTGGTGGTCGTGGTGGTGGTCGTGGTGGTGGTCGTGGTGGTGGTCGTGGTGGTGGTTATTGATACAATGCATTACAAAAATGCAGTTAGCCTTACATTTGGTAAAATTTAAATATATTACAAGGGAGGCAAATGCTGTAACAAAAAGAACATGCATAAACGGTAGTTGTTTCCCTTGTTTGAACCATGCTAAATCCTTAAAATGCCTATTTCCAGTAACTGTGACCTTCACCTGTGACCTTGACCTTTGACCTAGTGACCTCAAAATCAATAGGGGTCGTCTGCTAGTCATGATCAATGTACCTATGAAGTTTCATGATCCTAGGCCCAAGCGTTCTTGAGTTTTCATCTGACAACCACCTGGTGGACGGACCGACATACCGACAGACCGACCGACCGACCGACATGAGCAAAGCAATATACCCCCTCTTCTTCGAAGGGGGGCATAAATATAATTAAACAAGATGTGTTTGTGAAACACTATGTCCCCCCCCCATAAATTTGACCTTGAAGGATGACCTTGACCTTTCACCACTCAAAATGTGCAGCTCCATGAGATGCACATGCATGCCAAATATCAAGTTGCTATCTTGCAAAAATCATGGCAAATGTTAAAGTTTGACGCAAACCAACAAACAAACAGACAGTGCAAAAACAATATGTCACTCAGTATAGACTGTGGGACATAAAAATTAACTGTCCAATAAAACCTTGATCTTGAAGCAATCCAAGGTCAAAATGTCAAGGTCAAAATGAAGTCATCTGATGTGGGTGTATTGAAAGTGTTTCTAGATAACATCCTTATATATTAAAAGCTTTGTAGCATAAGGAATTGATGTTAAATGAAACACATCATTTTAGGTTAATCTAGAATTAGAATATTTTGAATTAGTCTTCATCCAAAAGTAGGCTGGGCTTACCTAATAATGAAAGATGAACAGACGGAACGACTGACAGAATATCAAAAACAACTGGCAAATTGATGTATGCCTTTTGTCATTTGTAAATATTTGGTGCATAATTATTTACAGTGCCAATAATATATAAATGACACAAAGATTTTTAAACAAACATCTTACTGATAAGGAAACAACCGCTCAATAGGGAGTTCTTTCCCTTCTGCCATCATTTCCAATTCTTCAGACGTCAACAAGTTGTCATGACGACCGGGCACCAGGTAACCCCAGCCGTGGTTGTCATCAAAGTGAAGCAAATAACCATCCCAGGTGAGCTGCAGCAGTTTAGGGGTCACGCGGGTCTGGGGGCTGACCCCACTGGGGCCTGGGCGCCAGTCTGCGTCAGCAGGGTTTGCACACAGCTCCTTGAACCATCTGGGATTAAAGATGCATTTGATGGTATTTTTTGTTTAATAGAAGTCTCTTTTGAGCGAAAAATCCAGTTAAGGTGGAAAGTGTTGTTCCAGATCAGGACTCCATTGGCTTATCTGGGACAAAACTTTACATGATTCATTAAACCTGATTTGCCCAAAGTGAGACTCATGGTACTTTGGTATTTAATATGCAAAACATCACAATATGTTCTTGACCGCATATTACTAGAATTTTTTGTGAAGTCGAGTTTTTTTTCACCTGAAGTAAGTTGGAAAGTTTATGTTAATAAGGAAGTACTATTATTAAAGACAAAGTTTGACAAATATATTGAGATAACAATCTGTAATATTTTTATTTAAATGCATTATTCTTATGCATATACATGTACATTTATTTTGCCTTAAATGTATTTGCTTTAGTATATATTGAACTATAATTAATGCAAATATGCACAGTTGATAAATTGAAATTTCTGCGTTCACTGATATGTATTCCCATATTTATCGCTACTGATTGATTAAAATTGTGTATGACTGGTTGTTTTTATGTCATATTTTAGAGAATGAATGCCATAAAAAATTAAAAACCCAAAACTTCTTTCTAACACTAAAATACCCTCAAATGAAAATTGTTTGTAATATGAAAACTAATACATTGATATAAATATGTTAATGCTTGTTATAAGGAATACTAACTCAGGATATCCCACGTATCGGTTCCCAACTTTACTATGTCTGTCTTGTTGGGCCAACACTTCCACAATGCAGGAAACCTCCTCCTCATTACTTCCTGTCTGCTGCTTCTGTTCTAAGGCTGCCTGCTGCTTCTAGAAAAATGAGTGCCAACAGCAGTTCTTACTGCAAATATTGCAATTTATTTCATTTTACAGAAAGGTGTAGAAATAAAAGAGGTAGGGATCAAATTTAGATACTGCTTCAATTCTTACTGCAAAATAATTTAGTTTTTATAATCAATGTATATGTTGGTGCAACAAGAGCTCTCACTACACATCAAATATAAATTGAACCCTGTACTGCATGACTGTATACTGACAGTTCTTGGCAAAATTCATTTACATGCAGCCAGGAAAGATTTCCTGTTAGAATTGCTGACCATTTAAAAAAAGATAATTCCTGTTATGTTGCTGACCATCATGTAAATGAGTAAATGCATCTTAGCTATACAAACATAAAAGGGTATTTTTCATGGCAATAATTTCTTTTGTAACCTATGATTTAACATTATCATCCATGTTAGAAGATAAGACATGTTACAGAACCAGTCCATGTTAGAAGATAAGACATGTTACAGAACCAGTCCATGTTAGAAGATAAGACATGTTACAGAACCAGTCCATGTTAGAAGATAAGACATGTTACAGAACCAGACTGGCTAGCTCAGCTGGTACAGCCTTGGAAAACAAATGAGACGCACTCAGTGAAATGGGGGTTTAATGCATGTGGGTAAAGTGTCATCCCAGATTAGCCTGTGCAGTCTACACAGGCTAATCAGTGATAACACTTTCTGCCTAAACTTGATTTGTGCTAAGAAAAGACTTTTTTCAAATGAAAAATATAAAGGCGGAAAGTGGCATCCCTGATAAGCCTGTGCGGACTGCACAGGCTAATCTAGGACAACACTTTACGCACATGCATTAAACCCCTTTTTCACAGAGCACGGCCCAAATCTGAGCATCAGGTTTTCTATCCCTGGCCCTGCAGCATAACTTGTATGGTAATTGGTCATGAAATCCTTTCTACGACCATTCTCCCTCTACCTCTGATATAAGTAAAGTAGTTGTCAGTTACTTGCACAAGTGTGTTCACAGAGTACTGGTAAACCAGCAACCCTATGAAAAGTGTGAGTTGTTAACTCTTTCAGTGCGGGAACCCAATTTTGAAGGCCTTTGCAAACAGTTTGGATCCAGATGAGACGACTGGATCCAAACTGTTTGCTATTCTGATAGTATTCTTTGAAAAACAAGAGTTCCGCGGTCGGAGATGACCGCATTGAAGCGGGATTTTTGATTTAAATGACAGGAAAGTACCAGTGGTCATCTAAGTGTGCTTGCAAACCTTCATGTCAAGTTTGAAGACTCTATGTCCAAGCATACCAAAGTTATAACAATTTTAACATTTTAACATTTAAGGTCACAGTGACCTTGACCTTCAAATGAATGACATTGAAATGACCAGTGGTCATCTTCTAGTACTGGCCAATCTTTATTTCAAGTTTGAAGACTCTAGGTACAAGCATACCAAAGTTATAACATGAAATAAGAACTTTAACATTTTTACATTCAAGGTCACAGTGACCTTGACCTTCAAATGAATGACCTTGAAATGTCCAGTGGTTACTTACTAGTTCTGGCCAACCTTCATGTCAAGTTTCAAGACTCTAGGTCCAAGCATACCAAAGTTATAACAACTTTAACATTTTTACATTCAAGGTCACAGTGACCTTGACCTTCAAATGAATGACCTTGAAATGTCCAGTGGTTACTTACTAGTTCTGGCCAACCTTCATGTCAAGTTTCAAGACTCTAGGTCCAAGCATACCAAAGTTATAACAACTTTAACATTTTTATATTGAAGGTCACAGTGACCTTCACCTTCAAATTAATGACCTTGAAATGACCAGTGGTCATCTGTTAATCCTGGCCAACCTTCATGTCAAGTTTGAAGACTCTAGGTCCAAGCATACCAAAGTTATACCATGAAATAAGAACTTTAACATTTTTACATTCAAGGTCACAGTGACCTTGACCTTCAAATGAATGACCTTGAAATGACCAGTGGTTACTAACTAGTTATGGCCAACCTTCATGTCAAGTTTCAAGACTCTAGGTCCAAGCATACCAAAGTTATAAGAACTTTAACATTTTTTATATTGAAGGTCACAGTGACCTTGACCTTCAAATGAATGACCTTGAAATGACCAGTGGTCACATGTTAATCCTGGCCAACCTTCATGTCAAGTTTGAAGACTCTAGGTCCAAGCATACCAAAGTTATACCATGAAATAAGAACTTTAACATTTTCGAGCACGCCGCCACCCCGCCCGCCCGCCCCCCCCCGCCCGCCCGACAACATCAATCTATAAGCCGAGATTTTTTCGAAAAAAATCCGGCTAAAAATCGAAGAGAATGCTTCTTTTAGAAATTCAGCAGACGACATTTTAGCAGACGACAAATTTCCCAGCATGCAAAGGGTTAACTGACCAGTGATATGAATGAAATACTGCTGAATCTCCTCCCAAGAAAAAACAACCTGAACAAACAAACAAACATGAAGGATGCTATGACAGTTGTGTGCTACTGTCACAGAAGGGAATTATGTAATAAGATCATGTATCAACTTATTTGTTTAGTTTTTAATTCTGGAAGGTGACAGATCACTAACATCAAGCAACACAACTCAACAAAATGTCCGCACTTGACACTGTAATATGGTAAAACAAAACATTTCTAGACATCATAAGGCCAATATTCAGACTGAATATAAGACATACATCAATAACAAACACCTTACCATACAAAAACATATCAAGTTACATTCCAATTAGCCAAGATCATTACAGCATCAGTCATCACATCATACTTGTTTTGTTTCCACCTAGAGTTTTAGTTAACATTGCTCCTAAATGGAAAATGACAATACATACATGTATGTGTGCATTCTAACTTCTAGACAAACATATTATACCCAAATTGCTCACATAAAAACACCTTCCCTTTCCCGCTCCAAAACAACAACAACAACAACCTTCTGATTTGCAACTCATGCCATGGCTGTGCTATGAACAATAAGTACTATGCATAAAGCTGATAAACAATGTTAACAGTACAGCTTGCCAGAAAAGTGAAAAACTCCCCCATGCTGCAAGTCATTAAGCAGAACCAAACAAGAAACCGTCGAAGACGGGTGATGCTCCACAAAGTTTTTTTTGTCACAATATTGCAATATATATTTAGACAAGGGACAAAATTGTCACAAAACCAGGTTTTTCAGTTGAAAAAAAGTCTGATAAAGGGAGACGATTCAAAATGTGTATTGTTAACCCCTTGTGTAAAAAAAAAAAGAATGAACAGTCATCGATTTGACATAAGAAACTTTTCTAACCCTGAATTTTCAACTTTGGTCGCATCACATTTTAATGAAGATCACCACAGCGCAAATGACTTTTCCTTTATGCCAATTGATGTTGTTAATAACAACATAGATCGTCTATGTAAAGAAACTTACTATATACATAGACTTAAAACATTACACCCTAATGGTATGAATAACAAAGTTCTTTTTAACATAAAAGACTAGCTCTTCAATTTAATTAAGATTACTTTTGTTTTTTCCTATCAGTATTTTTATATATAATTTTATAGGAAATTGTGTATTCTTGAATCCGAAAGTTAAGCTTAATTTAATTAACGTTCATTTTATTGACGTACATTTTCCCGCATTTTAATGTACGTTAAGTCAATGACGTAACATCCGCTTTCTGTTATTATTTGTATTATCCTGATGAAGGCGTAAGCCGAAACGTTGATAAAAAAGGAAAGAAAAATATGTGTTTTTGTTGGATTTATCATACTATAACCCCTTGTGTAAAATTGACCTTGATTTCAATTAGAAAACAAGGGCTGTTTGTAAAACATGCATGCCCCCCATATGGGCTGTCCGTTGTAGTGGAATCCATTGTGTGAATACGTTTTTTGTCACTGTGACCTTGACCTTTGACCTAGTGACTTGAAAATCAATAGGGGTCATCTGCCAGTCATGATCAAAGTTCCTATGAAGTTTCATGATCCTAGACGTAAGCCTTCTTGAGTTATCATCCAGAAACCATTTTACTGTTTCGAGTCACTGTGACCTTCACCTTTGACCTAATGATCTGAAAATCAATAGGGGTCATCTGCCAGTCATGGTCAATGTTCCTATGAAGTTTCATGATCCTCGGTGTAAGCATTCTTGAGTTATCATCCGGAAACCATTTTACTGTTTCAAGTCACTGAGACCTTGACCTTTGACCTAGTGACCCGAAAATCAATAGGAGTCATCTGCCAGTCATGATCAATGTACCTATGAAGTTTCATGATCCTAGGCGTAAGCATTCTTGATTTATCATCCAGAAACGATTTTACTATTTCAAATCACTGTGACCTTGACCTTTGACCTAGTGACCTGAAAATCGATAGGTGTCATCTGCCAGTCATGATCAATGTACCTATAAAGTTTCATGATCCTAGGCCTAAGCGTTCTTGAGTTATCATCCGGAAACCATCCAGTGGACGAACCGACCGACGGACCGACCAACGGACTGAACGACAAGTGCAAAACAATATACCCCCTCTTCTTCAAAGGGGGGCATAAAAAAAGTCTGATAAAGAGAGACAACTCAAAATCAAAATGTCCATTGTTACTGATTGTTCATAGTTACATAGTTGTTTCAAAATAAATACATTTTTAGTTGTGGCGAACTTGACCATGGAGATATTGACGCAATTCTTTTGTGCGACACACCGTCCAATAATGGTGAACAAATGTGCCAAATGATTTTAAAATGTCACAATGAATGACATAGTAATGGCCCAGACAAGCTCATTCATGGCCATTTTTGACCTTCAAACTCAAACTGTGACCTTGACCTATCGACGTGATTCTTTCTCTCGACACACCGTCTAATGATGGTGAACAAATGTGCCAATGATTTTAAAATCTCAAAATGACTCACAAAGTAATGGCCCGGACAAGCTCATTTTTGACCTTCAAACTCAAATTGTGACCTTGACCTTGGAGATATCAATGTTATTCTTTCGCAGGACACACCGTCTAATGATGGTGAACAAATGTGCCAAATGATTTTAAAATCTGACAATGAATGACAAAGTTATGGCCTGGACAAGCTCATTTATGGCCACTTTTTACCTTCAAACTCAAATTGTGACCTTGACCTTGGAGATATTGACGTAATTCTTTCGCGCGACACACCGTCTAATGATGGTGAACAAATGTGCTAAATGATTTTAAAATCTGACAATGAACAACAGAGTTATGGCCCGGACAAGCTTGTTCCTCCTGCCCACCCGCCTGCCCGCCCGCCAACCAGCCCGCCTGCCGACATTCGCCAATCTAATAACCAGTTTTTTTCTTCGAAAAACCTGGTTAATAAAAGGAAACGTCTAGTAGTTGGGGGGGACAAGAATTGCACTAAATGTACAGTTAATGGAAAATTTCAAAGGGCCATAACTCTGTGAAAAATCATCCGACCAGAACCTGCTGATAATATGCACATTTCCTCTTGGTAGTGAAGCTTCCCATAAAGTTTCATAGAATTCCGGTCATAAGTTGCTGAGAAATAGCCCAGACAAAAATTGTGCACAGACGGACACACACACGGACAGACAAAGCGGCGACAATATGCTCCCCCCAAAAAATTTTGGGGGAGCATAAAAATAGCAAACAAGCCAATTCGTTAAATTGATATCCCCCGCCAAAATACTTCTGGACACAAATATTTCTGGACGGATGGACAACGCCAATATCATCCTCTTATCCATTTACATACTCTTACAAAGTTTCAATTAAATCCATCAAAGCACTTCCAAGATATGGCTCCAGACACACACAAAAAAGCATTTTTTCAAGATACAAAGGGCCATAACTCTGTTATTATCCAATGGTGTGCAATGCCATTTGGCGTGCATCATCTTCTTATCCATATATATATACTCATACCAAGTTTCAATGAAATCTGCCAAAGCACTTTTAAGATATGGCTCCGGACACAAAAGTGCCGGACGGACAGACAAACGGACGGAAAGAAGGAAGGACGGACAACGCCAAAACAATATCCCTCTGCCTATTGCGGGGGATAATAGCAATGGTAGAAACAAGATTTAATAAATTGAACACCTTTAGAGAATGCAGAAACCAGAAGAGCATGCACAAACCTTGGTCAATGGTTTCTGTTTTTTGAGTCTGAAAGGCTTCACAGTCCAGTCCAGGTCCCAGAGCCAAGGGTCAGCCTTGTACCTGACAGACACAAGAATAAGGCAACACTGCGATAATAGTTGCAATTATAATTGAGCGCTGCTCTGTGAAAAAAGGAGTTTAATTCATGTACGTAATGTATCGTCCCAGATTATCCTGTTCAGTCCGCACAGGCCAGTCAGGGACACTTTCCGCCTAAACTAGATTTTGCTACGAAGAGCCTTTCTTTAAAGAAAAAATTTCAGAAAAACAGAAAGTGTCGTCCCTGATTAGCCTGTGCAAACTGCACGGGCTAATGTGGGGCAATACTTAATTAAGGCACAAGCATTAAGCCCCCTTTTCACAGGGCGAGGCTCATTTGATTTATCTTAAGCTATCCCATCTTAGTTAAGGATTAACAAAATAAAACTGCATCTGATGAACAACTTCATGAGAATCAGTGATGTCTTTTTGTTATTATGATTTAACTTACTAACTTTTTTTTGCTAGTATTATAATGAAACACCTTTGGAATGGATTTTATCACATGACTGCTTGAACTGTATTGAATGTTATCCATCGATGTATTTATGTTATTGTACTATGCATATCAGCAAATAAAGCACATTTACCTTTTAAAAAGGAAACAAAAGAATGAGAAGATCAATTAACTCTTTCAGTGCTGGAACCGAATTGGATCAGGATCTAAACTGTTTGCTACTGTGATAGTATTCTTTGAAAACAAGACTATTGTCAAGCAATATAAGTCCCCTACCGGATCCACCATTGTCAGAAATTCCAGATTTTTAAATATATATTTGTTGCCATAGCAATCAATTTTTTTTTATTTAGGAACAAAATGAAATGACGTGCATAATGTCCATATTGCCATCTATCCATGTTTCAAGTTTCATGAAAAAATATTAAGAACTTTAAAAGTTATTGCAGGATCCAGAAAACCACCATTTTCAGCAGTATTTCTAGTCTATTTGTTGCCATAGCAACCAGAATTATTGACGTCGGAACGAAATGAAATGACGTGCATAATGTCCATATTGCCATCGATTCATGTTTCAAGTTACATGAAAAAATATTAAGAACTTTAAAAGTTATCGCAGGATCCAGTAAACCACCATTTTCAGCAGTATGTCTAGTCTATTTGTTGCCATAGCAACCAAATTTTTTTACGTCGGAACGAAATGAAATGACGTGCATAATGTCCATAATGCCATCTATCCATGTTTCAAGTTTCATGAAAAAAATATTAAGAACTTTAAAAGTTATCGCAGGATCCAGAAAATACACCATTTTCAGCAGTATTTCTAGTCTATTTGTTGCAATAGCAACCAGAATTTTTGATGTAGGAACGAAATGAAATGACGTGCATAATGTCCATATTGCCATCTATCCATGTTCCAAGTTTCATGAAAAAATATTAAGAACTTTTAAAGTTATCGCAGGATCCAGAAAAGTGTGACGGACGGACGGAGACAAAACCATAAGTCTCCTCCGGTAAAACCGGTAGGGGACTAAAAATCGAAGAAAATGCTAAATTTAGAAATTCAGCAGAAGACATTTTAGCAGACGACAAACTTCCCAGCATGCAAAGGGTTAAGATCTGTGTGCAAAAAAAACGATATACAGAGGCAGACCCAACACCAGCAGAAGTATGGCCATTGAGGACACCAATGTGATAGGTAACATAAACACACGCTGCTAAAATAATTCAATATCTCATATACCAATGTCATTGATACTTACTGTTCAGTGGCCAACAATTTGCAAGCATCGTTAGCTAGTCGCATTAGGAGCTGTTTCAGTTGGTTCTGCATGTCTTCATACACAGTGTTTGACTGGTTTACATAACGCTGCCAGTTCTGGTTCACTGGTAGGTAACCAGTCGACATTTCAAACATGCCCGCTAAAGATACTGGATGGGGAAACCTGAAAGATTTTGTAGCATTTTTTATGCATAAATTTAATATGACATGTTCATTCAAAGAAATCTTAACTAAGAGTAAGTGATCAGTAAATGTTTCTTTAATGCCATTCCTACTCCATAAAATTTAAATTCACAAAAGACACAACCAGAAAGACCATAATTTTACTTAATATGGCTGTGTATTTTAAGTTATAATTGCATTACAAACAGGTTTTGTTAGAATAAGAAATATGCTTCACAAACCAATTGGCATTAAAATGAGATATGATTTTCAATGTTTTTCGCCCAATGGAGAAGTTTTTTGACAAAGACATCTCTTTAACAAGAGCACCGCCTTGCGGGTGCAGACTGCTCATCCATTTTTCTTTTTAAAGGTGTAGGGACCTATCTCAATTTCAATCACAAAGGAGGGACGGGTGAAGTAGAAAGGGGTGTAAAGTATCGGGGTGTGGTCATTTATTACATTATCTTTTTCTAAAAATGAAAAAAAAAGGCATTTTTTATATTTTTTTTTTTTGGGGGGGGGGGTTTGGGTGGGATGGTTGGACGGTATTTCAAAAATAAAATAAAAACAAGGGCTGTTTGTAAAACATGCATGCCCCCCATATGGGCTGTCCATTGTAGTGGCAGTCATTGTGTGAATACGTTTTTTGTCACTGTGACCTTGACCTTTGACCTAGTGACCTGGATATCTATAGGGGTCATCTGTGAGTCATGATCAATGTATATATGAAGTTTCATGAACCTAGGCGTATGCGTTCTTGAGTTATCATCCGAAAACCATTTTACTATTTCGGGTCACTTTGACCTTGACCTTTGACCTAGTGACCTCAAAAATCAATAGGGGTCATCTGCGAGTCATGATCTATCTAACGATGAAGTTTCATGATCCTAGCGTATGCGTTCTTGAGTTATCAACTGGAAACCATTTTACTATTTAGGGTCACCGTGACCTTGACCTTTGACCTTGTGACCTCAAAATCAATAGGGGTCTACTGCGAGTCATGATCAATCTACCTATGAAGTTTCATGATCCTAGGTGTTTGCGTTCTTGAGTTATCATCCCAAAATCATTTTACTATTTCGGGTCACCGTGACCTTGACCTTTGACCTTGAGACCTCAAAATCAATAGGGGTCATCTGCGAGTCATGATCAAGCTACCTATGAAGTTTCATGATCCTAGGCATATGCGTTCTTGAGTTATCATCCATAAACCATTTTACTATTTCAGGTTACCGTGACCTTGACCTTTGACCTAGTGACCTTAAAATCAATAGGGGTCATCTGCGAGTTATGATCTATCTAACGTTGATGTTTTATGATCCTAGGCGTATGCGTTCTTGAGTTATCATCCGGAGACCATTTTACTATTCAGGGTAACCGTGACCTTGACCTTTGACCTAGTGACCTGAAAATCAATAGGGGTCATCTGCAAGTCATGATCAATCTACCTATGAAGTTTTATGATCCTAGGCGTATGCGTTCTTGAGTTATCATCCAAAAACCATTTTACTATTTCGGTTCACCGTGACCTTGACCTTTGACCTAGTGACCTCAAAAACAATAGGGGTCATCTGCGAGTCATGATCAATGTACCTATGAAGTTTCATGATCCTAGGCCCAAGCGTTCTTGAGTTATCATCTGACAACCACCTGGTGGACAGACCGACAGACCGACCGACAGACCAACCGACCGACCGACTGACCTGAGCAAAGCAATATACCCCCTCTTCTTCGAAGGGGGGCATAAAAATTAATATTTGTGTTTTTAACTATGTTTGAAAAAACAAGAGATGTGTTTGTCAGAAACACAATGACCCCTATTGCGCCGCTTTGAATTTATTTTTTTTTACCTTTGACCTTGAAGAATGACCTTGACCTTGAACTTCCACCACTCAAAATGTGCAGCTTTATGAGAACGCCGCTTTGAAATATAAAAAAATGACCTTTGACCTTGAAGGATGACCTTGACCTTGAAGGATGACCTTGACCTAGAACTTCCACCACTCAAAATGTGCAGCTTCATGATAACACCGCTTTGAAATTATTATTTTATTTTGACCTTTGACCCTGAAGGATGGCCTTGACCTTGAAGAATGACCTTGACCTTTAACTTCCACCACTCAAAATGTGCAGCTTCATGAGAACGCCGCATTGAAAAAAAAAATGACCTTTGACCTTGAAGGATGACCTTGACCTTGAAGGATGACCTTGAACATGAGCTTCCACCACTCAAAATGTGCAGCTTCATGAGAACGCCGCTTTGAATTTTTAATTTTTTTTTACCTTGAAGGATGACCTTGACCTTGAACTTCCACCACTCAAAATATGCAGTTTCATGATAACGCCGCTTTGAGTTTTTAATATATTTTTGACCCTTGACCTTGAAGGATGACCTTGACCTTGAACTTCCACCACTCAAAATGTGCAGCTTCAAGATAACGCTGCTTTGAATTTATTTATTTTTATCTTTGACCTTGAAGGATGACTTGACCTTAAAGAATGACCTTGAACTTCCACCACTCAAAATGTGCAGCTTTATGAGAATGCGGCTTTGAAATATTTATTTTTTTTAACTTTGACCTTGAAGGATGACCTTGACCTTGAACTTCCACCACTCGAAATGTGCAGCTTCATGAGAACACTGCTTTGAATTTATTTTATTTTTTTGACCTTGAAGGATGAACGTGACCTTGAACTTCCACCACTCAAAATGTGCAGCTTCATGAGATACACATGCATGCCAAATATCAAGTTGCTATCTTCAATATTAAAAAAGTTATGGCCAATGTTAACGTTTTCGGACGGACAGACACCATATATTTGACATTTGACCATGGAGGATAACCTTGACCTTCTCCTTTCACCACTCAAAATGTTCAGCTCTATGAGATACAGATGCATGCCAAATATCAAGTTGCTATCTTCAATATTGAAAAAGTTATGGCCAATGTTAAAGTTTTCGGACGGACAGACACCATAAATTTGACATTTGACCTTGAAGGATGACCTTGACCTTTCACCACTCAAAATGTGCAGCTCCATGAGATACACATGCATGCCAAATATCAAGTTGCTATCTTCAAAAGTGAAAAAGTTATGGCAAATGTTAAAGTTTTTTTCGGACGGACAGACTGACTGACATACTGAGGGACAGTTCAACTGCTTTATGCCACCCTACCGGGGGCATAAACATATTTTTTTGGGGTGGGGGGTGGGGGGGATATAGTGTGAGGGTGTGGTGGTCATTTATTAGATGATCTTTAATTTAAAAAAAAATTGGGGGGGGGGGGATTGAGGGGGGGGGGGGGGGGGGGCAGTGGGGATGGTTCGGGTGGAGTCTATTGTGGTATGTCAGGTAAGAGTTGTTTTGTCAAAGTATCAATCGAATCTAATCATAAAGAAAGAAGTTATGGCAATTTTAGCAAAATTTAATAATTTGACCTTGAGAGTCAAGGTCATTCAAAGGTCAAGGTAAAATTCAACTTGCCAGGTACAGTACCCTCATGATAGCATGAAAGTATTTGAAGTTTAAAAGCAATTGCCTTGATACTTTAGAAGTACAGTGGATCTAAACACAAAATGTAACCATATATTCAAAGTTACTAAGTCAAAAAAGGGCCATAATTCCGTAAAAATGACAACCAGAGTTATGCAACTTGTCCTTTACTGTCCCCTTATGATAGTTTGCGAGTGTTCAAAGTATGAAAGCAATATCTATGATACTTTAGGGGTAAAGTGGACTAAAACACAAAACTTAACCAAATTTTAAAGTATAAAGGGCCCATAATTCCGTCCAAATGCCAGTCAGAATTACATAACTTTGCCTGCACAGTCCCCTTACGATAGTTAATAAGTGTTGCAAGTATGAAAGCAATAGCTTTGATACTTTAGGAAAAAAGTGGACCTAAACACAAAACTAAACAAAATTTTCAATTTTCTAAGTATAACAAGGGCACATAATTCTGTCAAAATGCCAGTCAGAGTTACATAACTTTGCCTGCACAGTCCCCTTATGATAGTTAGTAAGTGTTCAAGTATGAAAGCAAAAGCTTTGATACTTAAGGAATAAAATGAGCCTAAACACAAAACTTAACCAATATTTTTAATTTTCTAAGTATAAAAAGGGCACATAATTCTGTCATAATGCAAGCCAGAGTTATCTTACTTTGCCTGCCCAGTCCCCTCATGATAGTAAGTAAGTGTACCAAGTTTGAATGCAATAGCATTGATGAGAAAAGTGGACCTAAACGCAAAACTTAACCAACACTGACGCCGACACCAAGGTGATGACAATAGCTCATAACAAGAGCACCGCCTTGCGGGTGCAGACCGCTCATCTATTTTCATTTAAAGGTGAAGGGACTCTCATTTTCAATCACAAAGGAGGGAGGGGTGGAGTGAAGAGGGGTGTAAAGTGTGGGGGTGTGGACATTTATTACATTATTTTCCAAAAATGCGATTAAATGCGAATTTTTTTTTATAAAATTCGGGGGGGGGGGGGGGGGATTCTTGGGTGCGATGGTTGGACGGTATTTCAAACATAAAATAAAAAAATAAAAATATTTGTGTTTTTTAACAGTTTCAAAAAAAATAAAATTGGGGGGGGGGGGGGGTGGGGTGGGGGGGGGTATAGTGTGAGGGTGTGGTGGTCATTTGTGAGATTGTGAGATGATCTTTAAAAAAAAAAAAATTAGGGGGGAATCGGGTGGGGGAAGGGGGGGGTGGGGGGGATTCTTGGGTGCGATGGCTGGACGGTATTTCAAACATAAAATAATATATAAAAAAATTGTGTTTTTTAACCGTTTTAAAAAAAAAAATGGGGGAGTGGGGTGGGGGGGGTATAGTGTGAGGGTGTGGTGATCATTTGCGAGATGATAAAAAAAAAATTAGGGGGGGGGATTCGGGGGGGGGAGGGGGAGGGGGGGAAGGCACGGGGGATGGTTTGGGTGGAGTCTATTGTGGTAATTGTCAGGTAAGAGTAGTTTTGTCAAAGTATCAATCAAATCTAATCATTAATAAAGAAGTTATGGCAATTTTAGCAAAATTTAATAATTTGACCTTGAGAGTCAAGGTCATTCAAAGGTCAAGGTAAAATTCAACTTGCCAGATACAGTAACCTCATGATAGCATGAAAGTATTTGAAGTTTGAAAGCAATAGCCTTGATACTTAAGAAGTAAAGTGGATCGAAACACAAAATTTAACCATATATTCAAAGTCAACAAGATGTGTTTGTGAAACACAATGTCCCCCAATATGATGTTTGACATTGTAGGATGACCTTGACCTTCTGAAGGATGACCTTGACCTTGACCTTTCACCACTCAAAATGTGCAGCTCCATGAGATACACATGCATGCCAAATATCAAGTTGCTATCTTCAATATTGCAAAAGAATTCATAAAATAAGCGATTTGGGCCACATATATTTGACCTCTGACCTTGAAGGATGACCTTGACCTTTCACCACTTAAAATGAGCAGCTCCATGAGATGCACATGCATGCCAAATATCAAGTTGCTATCTTCAATATTGCAAAAGTATTCATAAAATGAGCGATTTTGGCCACATATAATTGACCTCTGACCTTAAAGGATGACCTTGACCTTGACCTTTCACCACTCAAAATGTGCAGCTACATGAGATACACATGCATGCCAAATATCAAGTTGCTATCTTCAATATTGCAAAAGTATTCATAAAATGAGCGATTTTGGCCACATATATTTGACCTCTGACCTTGAAGGATGACCTTGACCTTTCACCACTCAAAATGTGCAGCTTCATGAGATACACATGCATGCCAAATATGAAGTTACTATCTTCAATATAGCAAAAGTTATTGCAAAATGTTAAAGTTGGCGCAAACAGACAGACAGACCAACAGACCAACAGACAGGGCAAAAACAATATGTCCCCCACTACTATAGTGGGGGACATAAAAAAGGGCCATAATTCCATAAAAATGACAACCAGAGTTATGCAACTTGTCCTTTTACTGTACCCTTATGATATTTTGCGAGTGTTCCGAGTATGAAAGCAATATCTATGATACTTTAGGGGTAAAGTGGACCAAAACACAAAACTTAACCAAATTTTCAAGTATAAAGGGCCCATAATTCTGTCCAAATGCCAGTCAGAGTTACATAACTTTGCCTGCACAGTCCCCTTATGATAGTTAATAAGTGTTGCAAGTATGAAAGCAATAGCTTTGATTCTGTAGGAATAAAGTGGACCTAAACACAAAACTTAAACAAATTTTCAATTTTCTAAGTACAAAAAGGGCACATAATTCTGTCAAAATGCCAGTCAGAGTTTCATTACTTTGCCTTAACAGTCCCCTTATGATAGTTAGTAAGTGATGCTAGTATCAAAGCAATAGCTTTGATACTTACGGAATAAAATGGACCTAAACACAAAACTTAACCAAAATTTTCAATTTTCTAAGTATAAAAAGGGCACATAATTCTGTCAAAATGCATGCCAGAGTTATCTAACTTTGCCTGCCCAGTCCCCTCATGATAGTTAGTAAGCGAACCAAGTTTGAATGCAATAGCATTGATACTTTCTGAGAAAAGTGGACCTAAACACAAAACTTAACCAAAATTTTCAATTTTCTAAGTATAAAAAGGGCACATAATTCTGTCAAAATGCACGCCAGAGTTATCTAACTTTGCCTGCCCAGTCCTCTTATGATAGTAAGTAAGTGTACCAAGTTTGAATGCAATAGCATTGATACTTTCTGAGAAAAGTGGACCTAAACGCAAAACTTAACCGGCCGCCAATGCCGACGCCGACGCCAAGGTGATGACAATAGCTCATAATTTTTTTTCAAAAAATAGATGAGATAATAAAAATTGTGTACACAATTAAATATATGGGGACCTTACACCTATGTAGGTGAGTTAATAAACCCTATAAAACAATCGTCAATGTTCTACCTCTCACAGAACTCTGGCCACAACGCCTTGAACACTTCATATGTGGCCACCACATCATTGGCACAGTACAACATCAAGTTCTAAAAAATACAAAATTTGCACTTTTGAGTCAATAATTCAACAGGATTATAATTTTGTGGGAGGACGGACCCCACAATGTCGATGAAAATTAGTGCTTAACAATTTTCTTGGTTTCACAGCAATATATTTTTGCAGTATCCATTTAAATAAATTATCAAGTGTAAAAATTGTTCAAACCACACGAACAAATAACATTTTATGCTGACAAACTATTCTAGGTCCCTTGCATCATGGTAAAGTTGCCATTCCAGATTGAAGGTAAAATATAGGATATTGGTCCTATTAATTTTGTTCATACCATAACTTTGTTCAGGAAGGATGAATATTCAAATAGCTTGGCAGAAGTATTGAGCAGGATGAGACACCATGTCTGGATATTCAAATAGCTTGGCAGAAGTATTGAGCAGGATGAGACACCATGTCTTAGAAAAGATCACACTTCACAGTCAAAGGTCAATTTTAAGAAATCAGATTTTAAAACATTATTCATCCCACATGGATAGATTTTCTTATATTTTGGTAGAAATGATTACCATTTAGGCCAAAGTGTTATACGCCAGACCCAGGTGCCTAGATCCAGGGCCAGAGGCACATTTAAATATGAAAAGTTTAATATTATAATTACATGTATATATATATATAGTAGGTCTGGTAGATTTTAGGTTAGAATCATTGAGACGGAAAATGAAATTGATCATGATTTAAAAAATAACCTCTGCCAAAGAATGCAGGAATTGTTCATGAACCAGTTCCAGAACTTAGCTAAAAAACCACAGACATTTACGATTTGATAAATAGCCAATCAAGAACAGAGAAATAAAATACTACCTGGTAGATATAAACAACTTAATGAGGATGATGGATGCTTATGTCTATGCTTTGAACTCAATATAAAATTAAATGATTGCATGCAGAACTCTTGAAAATCATTTATCATAAAGTAAATAATTCCTAATGAACTGAAAGTTCATGAATCAAATGTCTACGTACATGTGGTTTAGTTCATGAACTACGCAGGGAACGATTTACAGTCCATGAAATTTTCAGTTAATGAGCTACAGTCCATCAACTTTCTAGAATTGTTCTGCAAATGGTGCCAAGTTCATATTAAATACGTGACATAACCTTCTTTAAATTACTCATTCTTGTTATAGTGTAACTATAGGGACCAGGTTTTTACTAATGTTTCTTTTTCAAACATTTTGACCAAACAAAACATTGGCTCATAATAAACAATCCCTTCTTTTTTCGCTGTTGCCGTTGTTATTAAGTATTAAAACAGCTTTAAATGGTGATAAATAGCATCTTATTACCGAGCATTTTGAGTAAGTAATATTAAAATGCATCTCTCAGTTCAATGATTAGTCAGCATATTATTGTGATCTGATGGCCGTGAATTTTTAGATGTGTTTATAAACTTAACAGTTCATGTACATGTCACAAACTTACATTTTAAGAAGTAAAGTTTCATGACCTTGAGTTCAAGGAACATTTTTTGAATATGACATCATGACTATTACATGATCACACCTTTCCGGACTATGTGACAAGTACAATAATTATCAACAAATGTAAATATTTTATGTCTATTTGGATTGTGGCATCTCTGTTTGGGATCTTTAATGATTAACAACTCATTTCCTAAAATATTAAAATTATTAAAAAATTTAACTTTTCTGACAGGAGTTTCAAAGCTTTAAATATTTCATAGAATAAATAATGGTCCTGTCCTCTGCATTTTCATTTTTTAGCAACATTGGCAATTTTGAGCAACATTGGTAATTAATTTTAGCAATATTGGTAATTTTGAGCAACATTGGTAATTTTTAGCAATATTGGCAATTTTCAGCAACATTGGTATTTTTAGCAAGATTGGTAATTTTGAGTGACATTGGTAATTTTTAGCAATATTGGTAATTTTGAGCAACATTGGTAATTTTTAGAAATATTGGTAATTTTGAGCAACATTGGTAATTTTTAGCAAAATTGGTAATTTTGAGGAACATTGGTAATTTTTAGCAATATTGGTAATTTTCTGCAACATTGGTTATTTTTAGCAATATTGGTAATTTTGAGCAACATTGGTAATTTTTAGCAATATTTGTAATTTTGAGCAACATTGGTAATTTTTAGCAATATTGGCAACTTTGAGCAACTGTACGTGGTAAGACTGCTGGATAAATATAACAGTCATCCAGTCTCCTGCAGGTAAACAGGAACTACTGGTCCCTAGCCAAATTTGCTGGTACCAAACTGTAGATGGTCTAACTTCTTTTGTTTCATTGAAGATAACAATATAAACTGAGATTGCTTTCTAACAAATTTGCTCTATATATAAGATGCATGGGAATGTAATATGCACATTAAATATCATGAAATATTCCCATGTATATGCAATCATTCATGAAAATCCATAAAATGTTGAAGTCTCTCCTATGTCTGAAGTAAGATCAAAGTTGCCTTTTCAAAGTAATTCCTGTTTAATATTCGTTGACATTTTTTCCCTCACAATTGAAAATGATTTGTACCATTCCTTGAAATATCCAAGTTAATTATTGAACTGTTAAAAATTGAATATTTTTTTAAACACATTTTTATAAAAGATTCCCTTTAAAACCTTGTGAATTTGGTTAAAAAACATGCATCAATCATACAGTTTTCCTCCTATCATAGTTAACAAGACTATTGCCAAGCAATAAAAGTCCCCTACTGGCTCCACCATTGTCAGAATATTTTTTATATTTGTTGCCATAGCAACCAGATTTTTTGACGTAGGAACAAAATGAAATGACGTGCATAATGTCCATATTGCCATCTATTCATGTTCAAAGATGCATGAAAAAATATAAAGAACTTTGAAAGTTATCGCAGGATCCAGAAGAGCCCCATTTTCAGCAGTATTTCTAGTGTATTTGTTGCCATAGCAACCAGAATTCTTGACGTAGGAACAAAATGAAATGACGTGCATAATTTCCATATTGCCATCTGTCCATATTTCAAGTTGCATGAAAAAATATGAAGAACTTTGAAAGTTATCCCAGAATCCAGAAAATTGCCATTTTCAGCAGTATTCCTAGTCTATTTGTTGCCATAGCAACCAATATTCTTGACGTAGGAATAAAATGAAATGACGTGCATAATGTCCATATTGCCATCTGTCCATATTTCAAGTTGCATGAAAAACAAGGGACAAAATTGTCACAAAACCAGGTTTTCATTGTGAAAAAAAAATCTGATAAAGGGAGAAAACTCAAACTGAACTTTTGAAATAACAAAAAAAAATTAACCCCCTTTGTAATTTTTTTTTTTTTTTAAATCTATTTTTAGTCGTGGCGACCTTGACATTGGAGATATTGACGTGATTCTTTCGTGGGACACACCGTCCCATGATGGTGAACAAATGTGCCAAATGATTTTAAAATCTCACAATGAATGACATAGTTATGGCCAGGACAAGCTCATTTATGGCCATTTTTGACCTTTGAACTCAAAGTGTGACCTTGACCTTGGAGATATCGACGTAATTATTTCGCGCGACACACCGTCCAATGATGGTGAACAAATGTGCCAAATGATTTTAAAATCTGACGATGAACGACATAGTTATGGCTCGGACAAGCTCATTTATGGCCATTTTTGACCTTTGAACTCAAAGTGTGACCTTGACCTTGGAGATATCGACGTAATTATTTCGCGCGACACACCGTCCAATGATGGTGAACAAATGTGCCAAATGATTTTAAATTCTGACAATGAACGACATAGTTATGGCCCGGACAAGCTTATTCCGCCAGCCCGCCAGCCAGCCAGCCCGCCAGCCAGCCCGCCCGCATTCGCCAATCTAATAACCAGTTTTTTCCTTCAGAAAACCTGGTTAAATATGAAGAACTTTGAAAGTTATCGCAGGATCCAGAAAACCGCCATTTTCAGCAGTATTTCTAGTCTATTTGTTGCCATAGCAACAAGAATTCTTGACGTAGGAACAAAATGAAATGATGTGCATAATGTCCATATTGCCATCTGTCAATGTTTGAAGTTGCATGAAAAAATATGAATAACTTTGAAAGTTATCACATGATCCAGAAAACACCATTTTCAGCAGTATTTCTAGTCCATTTATTGCCATAGCAACCAAAATTCTTGACATAGGAAAAAATGAAATGACGTTCATAATGTCCATATTGCAATCTGTCCATGTTTCAAGTTGCAGGCAAAAATATGAAAAACTTTGAAAGTTATCGCACGATCCAGAAAACAGCCATTTTCAGCAGTATTTCTTGTCTATTTGTTGGCATAGCAACCAGAATTTTTGACGTATGAACAAAATGAAATGACGTGCATAATGTCCATATTGCCATCTATCCATGCTTCAAGTTGCATGAAAAAATATGAAGAACTTTGAAAGTTATCGCAGGATCAAGAAAACCGACATTTTCAGCAGTATTTCTTGTCTATTTGTTGCCATAGCAACCAGAATTCTTGACTTAGGAACAAAATGAAATGACGTGCATAATGTCCATATTGCCATCTATCCATGTTTCAAGTTGCATGAAAAAATATGAAGAACTTTAAAAGTTATCGCAGGATCCAGAAAACCGCCATTTTCAGCAGTATTTCTAGTCTATTTGTTGCCATAGCAACCAGAATTCTTGACATAGGAACAAAATGAAATGACGTGCATAATGTCCATATTGCCATCTATCCATACACCAAGTTGCATGAAAAAATATTAAGAACTTTTAAAGTTATCGCAGGATCCAGAAAACCGCCATTTTCAGCAGTATTTCTAGTCTATTTGTTGCCATAGCAACCAGAATTCTTGACGTAGGAACAAAATGAAATGACGTGCATAATGTCCATATTGCCATCTGTCCATGTTTGAAGTTGCATGAAAAAATATGAATAACTTTGAAAGTTATCACATGATCCAGAAAACACCATTTTCAGCAGTATTTCTAGTCCATTTATTGCCATAGCAACCAAAATTCTTGACATAGGAAAAAATGAAATGACGTTCATAATGTCCATATTGCAATCTGTCCATGTTTCAAGTTGCAGGCAAAAATATGAAAAACTTTGAAAGTTATCGCACGATCCAGAAAACAGCCATTTTCAGCAGTATTTCTTGTCTATTTGTTGGCATAGCAACCAGAATTTTTGACGTATGAACAAAATGAAATGACGTGCATAATGTCCATATTGCCATCTATCCATGCTTCAAGTTGCATGAAAAAATATGAAGAACTTTGAAAGTTATCGCAGGATCAAGAAAACCGACATTTTCAGCAGTATTTCTTGTCTATTTGTTGCCATAGCAACCAGAATTCTTGACTTAGGAACAAAATGAAATGACGTGCATAATGTCCATATTGCCATCTATCCATGTTTCAAGTTGCATGAAAAAATATGAAGAACTTTAAAAGTTATCGCAGGATCCAGAAAACCGCCATTTTCAGCAGTATTTCTAGTCTATTTGTTGCCATAGCAACCAGAATTCTTGACATAGGAACAAAATGAAATGACGTGCATAATGTCCATATTGCCATCTATCCATACACCAAGTTGCATGAAAAAATATTAAGAACTTTTAAAGTTATCGCAGGATCCAGAAAACCGCCATTTTCAGCAGTATTTCTAGTCTATTTGTTGCCATAGCAACCAGAATTCTTGACGTAGGAACAAAATGAAATGACGTGCATAATGTCCATATTGCCATCTGTCCATGTTTGAAGTTGCATGAAAAAATATAAAGAACTTTGAAAGTAATCGCAGGATCCAGAAAACCGCCATTTTCAGCAGTATTTCTAGTCTATTTGTTGCCATAGCAACCAGAATTCTTGATGTAGTAACAAAATGAAATGACGTGCATAATGTCCATGTTGCCATCTGTCCATGTTTCAAGTTGCATGAAAAAATATGAAGATTGAAAGTTATCGCAGGATCCAGAAAACAGCCATTTTCAGCAGTATTTCTAGTCTATTTGTTGCCATAGCAACCAGAATTCTTGACGTAGGAACAAAATGAAATGACGTGCATAATGTCCATATTGCCATCAGTCCATGTTTGAAGTTGCATGAAAAAATATGAAGAACTTTGAAAGTTATCGCAGGATCCAGAAAACCGCCATTTTCAGCAGTATTTCCAGTCTATTTATTGCCATAGCGACCAGAATTCTTGACGTAGGAACAAAATGAAATGACGTGCATAATGTCCATATTGCCATATATCCATATTTCAAGTTTCATGAAAAAATATTTAGAACTTTTCAAGTTATCGCAGGATCCAGAAAAAAACACCATTTTCAGCAGTATTTTTAGGCTATTTGTTGGCATAGCAACCAGAATTTTTGACGTATGAATAAAATGAAATGACGTGCATAATGTCCATATTGCCATCTATCCATGTTTAAAGTTTCATGAAAAAATATTAAGAACTTTTTAAGTTATCGCTGGATCCAGAAAAACACACCATTTTCAGCAGTATTTCTAGAGTATTTGTTGCCATAGCAACCAGAATTTTTGACGTAGGAACAAAATGAAATGATGTGCATAATGTCCATATTGCCATCTATCCATATTTCAAGTTTCATGAAAAAATGTTATGAACTTTGAAAGTTATCGCAGGATCCAGAAAAGTGTGACGGACGGATGGAGACAAAACCATAAGTCCCCTCCGGTGAAACCGGTAAGGGACTAACAAAGCGCACAGTTTTGGCATGGCATGCAAAGTAACACATGTTTATGCCATACTGATCTCAGCAATACTGAGATTCAATATTATTGTGACATGGTTAAAATACACTTCACATCTAGAGAATATTGGAAACGATAGCTTTCACACATGGTAATCCCTTTTGTCATAACATCACAGTGTACACAATAAGTCAATAGACCTGCTGATCCAATTATTAGACATGCTGATCACGTTATTAGACCTGCTGAGCACGTTTTCACAACAACTAACACTAAATCAGTTGAGTCAAGATTTCTTTTAAAACAGTACCATAATTACTCTAAGTTTTCAGGCATTCTAAGTTTTTGGAACCCCATTTTAGCCAAAACAAATATTTTTTCATTACTCTATATTTTCAGACAAATGTGTTTTCTTCAATAATTAATTACTATATTTTTTAGTAAGTATAATTTACAGCGCTATTTTACTAGATTTCTACCCTGTTTTTGCTTATACAGGACCCTTTGATCATGAAACAATGGTTTCACCCAACAGAATTTCAAAAGGTTATTGTATTCAGGAAGCAGTATGCTTGTTTTTTATAACGTTTTTATATATCATTTCAGGTAAGGAATTGCCAATAAGTGAAGTTGTAATTTATTTAAAGCAGAGAAAGAATATGATTATTGCACATTTATTAATTGGTTTTATTTCAAGATAATAATTGACAAATAAACATAAAATGTATGTCTCAAAATTTTAACACTCGTACTTTTTGAATATTTTTGTATCTTAATCTTCCGACATAAAAAATACAAAATTAAAATAATCTGAAAACTTCAGAGTAATTACGGTATATAATTCAATAAAGTTTACTTAAAGGGGCCTTTTCACAGATTTTTGCATGTTTTGAAGTTTGTCATTAAATGCTTTATATTGATAAATGTAAACATTGGGTCTAAAAATCTCCAGTAAAAAAACAAGAATACAATTAAAGAATTAAAAAAAAAGTAACCCTCAACGGGGCTCGAACCATTGACCCCTGGAGCCATGAAGCAAAAGTCTACCGCTCTATCCACTAGACCATCCGCTCTTATACCATTCTATGTATTTTTTACCTCATATATGTAATCCTCGTATTATCAAAAAAAATACGACAACAACAGAATTCTCCAAATTGTTCAATCGTTTCGCGTTGCAACGCTTTATAATTTTCAGGTTTTCAAATCGTCAAAAGATGCACATACTGGATATTTTAGAGCATGGTAAATGTTCAGTATTACTGTTTCCTCACAAGTATCATAACTTCAAGGAAAATTTGCGAATCTGAAACAATTTTTTTCAATTTTGTCAATTTACCAATGCGTGAAAAGGCCCCTTCAAAGACCTATCTAAAAGTTCCTAAACACATTGCAGTGTGTTATTTGAATTTAAAAAAGAGAAAATGTCAATTCCAAATCATCCTCAATATAATTTCTTTTAAATGAACTTCAAAACGTTTAACCCAAAGAAAAAATATGTCTCTTTTAATTTGAAAATCAATGTAACCAGGCTTTTCATGCGGATGATAAGATGTTGTAAATGTTTAGCATAATTTTTGCATTTGATATGGACAAAGAATTAAAACAAAATTAATACAGGAGCACTATTTATTTGTAGCTAGAATATGTATCATTCTCATTCACAATATAAATCCAAAGCGTTTTACAGATTATTAATTTAATCATGCTCCTTTGATTATATACAACAACACAATATATCAATTAATGGTTATAATGCCTGAGATTAGGCAATCTATGCACTATATGTAGTTAAATAATAAAAAAATGTACACTTTTTTTAAGTGTTTAAGTTTCAAGAAGATTGGCCAATAAATGTGGCCTTTCCATTGCTTACTAGCTTTATCTTTAATTTAACCTAGTGACAAGTTTTTCACCCTCATCAGCCTGTTTCCACCAAGATATCATTGAGACTAATCTTTTGCTCTCTGATTATACTCCTTTTATTGACGTTTCGGCATAATGCCTTTATCAAAACTTATTTGTGTTAACACTGATACACCCATATCCTGCACTCTGTGGCCAGCACCATTGAAATGTTCTGAGATTGGTTTCTCTCTTCGTAGTCGCACGTCAGCCTCGTGTTCTTTGGCATGTTCCTTTAATGATCTGCTTGTCTCTCCGACGTTTACCATCTTTTGGCATTTAATACAAAATATACCGTACACCAAGTTATAAATGTTACAGTTCTGTTTTATTGCTTCGTTTGGAATGTCACTTTTTGGGTTGTTATGAAAACCTCTTTTCAACATTTTACAGACTATACAATTAGTCTTACACGATTGTGGTATTAGTTGAAAACGTTTAATTATTTCTTTGTTTGTTTTTCCATGAACTAAAATGTCACCGATATTCCTATCTCGTCTGTATGCAACTATTGGTACGTCTGGGAATATATTTTTCATTCTGTCTGATTTATATAGTTTGTCTGTATGTTTTCGAATTATTGAGTGGATATTTGGAAGGTTGTTAGAATAAGTTATAGCTAGTGGTACTCTCTTGTTGGCTGTTTTATTTGTTTCTTTCTTCTTAAGTAAGTCTTTCCTATTTAAATTATCAACTCGGGATAGCTCATGGTTTACAAATTTATTTGGATATCCTCTTTTTTGTAGATTCTGTTTTAGTTCTTTTTTACGATGTCTGTATTTGTTTTCGTCAGAACATATTCTTTTTAAACGTATTCCTAATCCATAGGGTATTGCTTTCTTCACATTTGTTGGATGGTCTGAGTCATATTGGACATATTGATGTTTATCGGTTGGCTTTGAGTATAAATCAGTTGTTATTTTATTATCTTCTAGTTGAATTTTTGTGTCTAAGAAATCTATCTGTGTTGTGTTCCATCTTAATTCTACTTTGATGTTTTCATGTATTTTGTTAGCATAGTCGAACAATTTCATGAGTTCGTCAATTCCATGTGTCCATAGTCCAAACCCATCATCTATGAAACGTTTATAGAATATTGGTTGTTTATTGTATTCAGATAATTGTTCATCCCATTTTCTCATGTAACAACAGGCATAATTTTTCCCAAGTTTCGATCCAATAGCTACTCCCTCTTTTTGTCTGTATTCTTGTCCACAAAATTCGATCACATTATTTTCTAAAACAGTTTCAATCATTTCAATCACCGCTTCAGTGTTGATGGTCTTAGTACAGCGTTCATTTAAAGCTTGTTTGCACGCCTCTAGGCCCTCTTTCTTTGGAATCGATGGGTATAACTTGACAACATCAAAACAGTATAAGATAATTCCTTCTGGTAATGGTGTAGTTATTTCCCTCTCTATTGCGTTTAAAAATGCTGTGGTGTCTCTTATATAGCTTGGTGTTTCTATAACATAGGTTTCTAGCTCCTTTTCTGCTACCTCTGCCATTCTTTCAGTACTTGTTCCAATGCCATTTACGATTGTTCTATACGGGTTGCCTTTTTTATGTATTTTTGGATTTCCTTTGAGTTTCCCTCTTGATGGATATTTTGGTATCAAGTATTGTTGTAATTTCTTTGAGATAATGCCGTTTTTAAATAGTTTATTTGCTAGTTGCTTCACCTTTTTGTTTGCATTGTCAAGTCCATTTCCATTAGTTTTTTCATATGATGTGCTGTCATTAAGTTCATTCCGGAGTTTTTCTACATATTCATTTGCGTCTGTTATCACTATTCCAGAACCTTTGTCTGCAGGCCTTATTATTATACTGGAATCATTTAGTAACGTGTGCAATGCTTGTTTTTCTTGTCTTGTGATATTTGACTGTCCATTTTCTTTTATGCCATTTAGAATATCATTTTTAACTGCTTCTATATAAGCATCTAGCCACTTTTCTCTACCAGGTTCAGGAGTAAAACAGCTTTCTTTCTTTATCTCATATTCCTCCTTTTCATTTTTCCTTTCTTGATTTTCATCACTATGGAAATACTCTGCGAGTCGCATCCGTCTCTCCCATTCTGCTAGGTCACTGTGTATCTTAGATATATCTACGTGTTTTTTTAGACGGTACAAAAGATATTCCTTTGGATAATAGACTTGTTTCTGCTTCTGTTAACTTTCTTGAAAACAGATTTGTAACAGTGTCAAGACTATTATTATTTGTTTCAATTGTGTCTTTTTTTGCTGGTTTATTTTCACCCTTGTTTTTAGTTCTTTTATCATTTGATTTAAGTTTTTGTGTATCACACTCTTGCATTTTTCTATTTTTCTTATCTTGATAATTCATTTTATAAGAGACACCACAGCATTTTTAAACGCTATAGAGAGGGAAATAACTACACCATTACCAGAAGGAATTATCTTATACTGTTTTGATGTTGTCAAGTTATACCCATCGATTCCAAAGAAAGAGGGCCTAGAGGCGTGCAAACAAGCTTTAAATGAACGCTGTACTAAGACCATCAACACTGAAGCGGTGATTGAAATGATTGAAACTGTTTTAGAAAATAATGTGATCGAATTTTGTGGACAAGAATACAGACAAAAAGAGGGAGTAGCTATTGGATCGAAACTTGGGAAAAATTATGCCTGTTGTTACATGAGAAAATGGGATGAACAATTATCTGAATACAATAAACAACCAATATTCTATAAACGTTTCATAGATGATGGGTTTGGACTATGGACACATGGAATTGACGAACTCATGAAATTTTTCGACTATGCTAACAAAATACATGAAAACATCAAAGTAGAATTAAGATGGAACACAACACAGATAGATTTCTTAGACACAAAAATTCAACTAGAAGATAATAAAATAACATCTGATTTATACTCAAAGCCAACCGATAAACATCAATATGTCCAATATGACTCAGACCATCCAACAAATGTGAAGAAAGCAATACCCTATGGATTAGGAATACGTTTAAAAAGAATATGTTCTGACGAAAACAAATACAGACATCGTTAAAAAGAACTAAAACAGAATCTACAAAAAAGAGGATATCCAAATAAATTTGTAAACCATGAGCTATCCCGAGTTGATAATTTAAATAGGAAAGACTTACTTAAGAAGAAAGAAACAAATAAAACAGCCAACAAGAGAGTACCACTAGCTATAACTTATTCTAACAACCTTCCAAATATCCACTCAATAATTCGAAAACATACAGACAAACTATATAAATCAGACAGAATGAAAAATATATTCCCAGACGTACCAATAGTTGCATACAGACGAGATAGGAATATCGGTGACATTTTAGTTCATGGAAAAACAAACAAAGAAATAAACAAACGTTTTCAACTAATACCACAATCGTGTAAGACTAATTGTATAGTCTGTAAAATGTTGAAAAGAGGTTTTCATAACATCCCAAAAAGTGACATTCCAAACGAAGCAATAAAACAGAACTGTAACATTTATAACTTGGTGTACGGTATATTTTGTATTAAATGCCAAAAGATGGTATACGTCGGAGAGACAAGCAGATCATTAAAGGAACGTGCCAAAGAACACGAGGCTCACGTGCGACTACGAAGAGAGAAACCAATCTCAGAACATTTCAATGGTGCTGGCCACAGAGTGCAGGATATGGGTGTATTAGTGTTAACACAAATAAGAGACAGTTCCCATTATTACAGACTTATTAAAGAATTGGAATTTATAAAAAAGTTTCAAACGCAATCACCAAATGGACTAAATACAAAAAATCAACTTGATGTCCTGCTACGGGAAACTATCTTGTAAAAAATATATGTGAAAAACATTTTATATTAATCATCAACATAAATGAATGTAAAAATAATAGTACTTTATGCAATTTATCTTGTCCATAATGTGTATATGATATATAGAATAGCAAGTATATATGATTATTTAATCAAATATCATTAGAATATTATACATAGATATGGATTGAAATAATTAGAGTCATTAAATAAGTTTACCCTATTTAATTTATGATAATAAGTTAAGGTAGATTATAATTACATATGATGATGATTGTTTTATTGTAAAATATCAATTTATTAAATATATAAAGCACACATTTAACATAAGATTAAGATACAATATGTAAGTGTTTAACGTCATTTCATTTTTGGCGAATTTTTACATTTTTGGGGGCGCCATTTTATATAACGCCATTTATGACGTCATCATGTACAACGTCATTTGACGTTTAAAAACATTTTTCTTTGTTATTTAAATTGTGCAGTCAAAAGACGTAAAAATGTAGTTAACATATAATTTCCAATGTTTTGATAAAGGCATTATGCCGAAACGTCAATTAAAGGAGTATAATCAGAGAGTTATAATTTTTTAATATCCCTTCGGATAATTCAACTGAACTAATCTTTTGACCAAATTTATGACAATTGGGCAGTCAAATGCTTCTAGAATGTTTGCAGGCTTTTTCTTTAACTTGACCTAGTGTCCTAGTTTTTACCGTTCATGATCCTGTTTCAACAAAGATATCATTGGGAAAAATCTTCTGAAGAAGTTTATGAAAATTGGGCACTCAATTTGCCTCTAGACAGGTCACAAGGCAAATTTTGACCAATCAGCATTGTGCTTATGCTCAGGTAAGCAAGAACTCGTGCATTTTAATTAACCAAAAAAGTAGTTCTTGAATGAGATATTAGTTTATCAAGAAAAACAAATTGTATTTTGTTGGTTTCAATTTGCAATGCATCTTAAACATACAAGATCCAGAATCAATGAAACTTGATTGATAGAATTCTGATAAATTTATGGAAATGAGCTTGTGTTATAAATGACTGTGTAAGATTTCAGGGTTATATTATTAACATGTGTGCATGTGTCACTTAAACAATACATATAACAAACTAAATATATGTAAACAACAAAATATTTATCCACAACAAAATACATTTACACAGCAATAAACACGGTGCTTCAAAGATGATTTCTGTCACTAATTTTAATTAACCAATTAATTCTAAGCAAATCATTGGAAATTTAATTTAATTAATGATGACAGTCTATGAATTTGTATTCATACAACCAATGTAATTTTAATGTAAGTTAATAGGCCAAACACTGCTGACTGATAAATGCAAGACATTTTACTTCCTTAAAATTATCAAACCAAAATGCAACTTGACCATTATTTTATGCTCCTCCATTGTTCATTTTTAAAATAATAATTGAAAAACAGAATCACAATGAACATTATGCTCATACTTACTTATAACAATAAACTTTCAACTTTGTCAGAAAATATCACAACAAAAACTACTTTATGACTTGACTATAATCTGAGTATACAAGAAAACAAATGGCCACTAAGCTAGTGTCAATTTCCTGACTGTGCACTATGTGTTTGGCCAGTTAACCCTTTTAGCGCTGGAACCAAATTTTAAAGGCCTTTGCAAACAGTTTGGATCCAGATGAACTGCCACAGAACTTGGCGTCTCATCAGGATTCAAACTGTTTGCTATTCTGATAGTATTCTTTGAAAAAAATCGACGAAAATGCTAATTTTAGAAATTCAGCATCGACATTTTTGCAGACAACACATTTCCCAGCATGCTAAAGGTTAATCAAATAAGCCTTGATACAAAACCTCTTGATACAAAACCTCTTATACATTATGTGTTCAGTGAATATTTTTTTTTATTAAAAATATGATAATCCATAAATATATAAGAACATAGTAAACATTGAAAAGTTCCTCTAAACTTTGGACTAAATGTCCACATCAGAAATTACTGTTGCCGGAGAAAAGTTGTCATCCTCTTCACTTCCTACACTGATTCTATCTATACGCAGTTGCGGTAATGTGGTACGCCTGCTTGGACGCCAGACCCACAGTTTTTTCATCGACATGTTAATATGGACTCCTCTGCATAACATAGTGCAAACATATGTCCTAAACTTGGTGGACACGCAACAGTACAAGACAATCTTCGAGGCGAAGTTCAAATGAGGGAGAAGGCGGAGAAATGTGTAAATCAGCTCAAGTTTGGACAAGTAGGTGTCTGGGGTTAGAGCCTTGAAGAATGTCATCGGCAGGATGCTGATCATGGATGTACATGCCAGAGCGTATGCAATGTTAACTGTCATACGGTCCTCGTGAGAGATGGTGCGGACAATGTCCAGAATAGAGTTCTGCTGGCATTTCTTGATTGCTTTTACCATCTGGTATGTTGCTATGAGACTGGCTAGGGTTAGAGTGACTGGGAAAAAACAAGTCATAAGGTTTATAACCCAGCCCCAGCTAAAACGGTACACATTTGCGTCTTCTATTTTTTCGTTCAATGAACTGCTGCAAATCCTGGTCAAAACTTTGTAATTTGTAGTCTGCCTGTTTTCCATATAAAATGGATGAAAACTTAAAATCAAAGAGACCACGATTACGCAGATTACACAGAAAACTGGATATCGCATCTTGCTAAAAAGTGTTTTAGTATGTGGAAAGCAGAAGTTTGCTGCACAAATGCAGGTAATACAAAAAACAAGCCACTGCGAGATCATAACAACCATTGTGTACAAACATTCCATAAAAATACATCCGCTTAAGAAGTGGTTTCCTGCTGCAAGAATCAAATGCTGAAGACACTGGATCAATGGCTCAGTGAACAGTCCAAAAATGTCAGTAATGGAGAGAAAAAACAGAAATCCAGCGAGTATCATCTTATTGAACTGCATTCGCCAGAACATCAGACAGATGATGTTAGAAAACATTCCGAATACAATAACAAACCAGGGAAGTATCTGCCAAATGTGCACAATTGCAGTCTCATAACAGTCACGACTTTGTCCATCTTCTTTGTTCGCAAAATTTAATTCGACTTCAACAAGATTTTTACCAGTTTTTGGTGCTATGGAAATGTTGTAGGTTATACTCATGTTGCTGAATAAGATTTAAATCCATTAATATCGTAAAACCAAATCACCAAATAACAATATCATTTATTATTATAGTAATAAATCCATGCTAGATATGTACATATAATTACTACTTCTACAAGCGAAGTTAACCTTAATAATGAAATGTGCAGCTACTTCTGAGACAAATGGTGTGAATCTGAAATATGAAGTGACAAAAAACACATGAAGTAGATGCTTTAAGATACTGAATATTGATCAAAAAGATCAAGTTACATATCCTTGACAACATCACCATTATCAACTACAGAAAAGTGTCATTTATTGTATATTGTTTCCATGGTTATCTGAGATTGTCAGTGGTGTCTTATTTAGACTTCAAATACTAATAAAAACTGGTAGCTGGGTAGTATTGAAATGGTAGTGTGGTAAGTAGGAAAAAAATAAATGTATTTATTAATAATATTAATATACAGTATGAACAAAAACATGTCACAGTGTATCCAACACCACGGGTTTATTGTTGTCAAAAAGGTACAGTAAGTAAAAAAGTGCAATCACACGGGTTTTATTTGTAATTTAAATCAAAGGGCAATACAAAATAGCTCAATCCAGAAAACCTTGATAAAATGCAATGTGGCCCTTGCAAATAATGATTCTGTAAAAGTTTGGCTAAATTAACATGCAACAAGGGACAAAATTGTCACAAAACCAGGTTTTCATTGTGAAAAAAAATCTGATAAAGGGAGAAAACTCAAACTGAACTTTTGAAATGAACAAACAAAATTAACCCCCTTTGTAAGTTTTTTTTTTTTTTTTAAATCTATTTTTAGTCGTGGCGACCTTGACATTGGAGATATTGACGTGATTCTTTCGTGCGACACACCGTCCCATGATGGTGAACAAATGTGCCAAATGATTTTAAAATCTCACAATGAATGACATAGTTATGGCCAGGACAAGCTCATTTATGGCCATTTTTGACCTTTGAACTCAAAGTGTGACCTTGACCTTGGAGATATCGACGTAATAATTTCGCGCGACACACCGTCCAATGATGGTGAAAAAATGTGCCAAATGATTTTAAAATCTGACAATGAACGACATAGTTATGGCCTGGACAAGCTTGTTCCGCCTGCCCGCCAGCCAGCCAGCTCGCCAGCCCGCCCGCATTCGCCAATCTAATAACCAGTTTTTTCCTTCGGAAAACCTGGTTAAAAACCTGGTTAAAAACCTGGTTAAAAATGTTGAAGTTAAAAACTGAAGCTTGTATATGTAATGTTAAACAAAGGGCCATTACCCCAGCCATGACATATGCAATAAGCTCTCAGTGCTTGCAGATTATTATTCTGCACAGTTTTGGCAAAATAAAGAAATAGTTGAGTCCAGAGCTCCAGATAAGATGTGTATCTGCGTATTCATGTATTGGAAAATTAAAACAAGAGGGCCAAGATGGCCCTAGTTCGCTCATCTGACACGAGTTGGTTCATTCTATCTTTACCAAATGTCAAACTTGAACTAGATATTGTCCAGACAAACATCCTGGTCAAGTTTCATCATCACTGAGCCAAAACTCTGGCATATGGAGTGTTTTTGTTTTTGTAAGATTTGACCTGGCTACCTATATTTTGAGTTGACCCCCCCCTTACCAAACATCAAACTTTGCTTACAAAAATAAATATTATGACCAAGATTCATAAAATCCGAAACAAAATTGTGACCTCTAGAGTGTTTACAAGGATTTTGTATAATATAATGCAAATTTAGACGATCTAAGGGCAATAATTATGGCATTAATTATGTGATTTTGCTCATTATCAAACTTGACTGAGATCTTTCAGCAACTTTGATAAAGAATGCTTGAGAAATGTGAATGCTAGAGTGTCAACAAACCAAATGTGGACAGACAGACGGCATACAAAGACCAATCCTAAAACCTCAGCTGAGCAATCAAGTGAGCTAAAAAGTGTGCTTCACCGATCTGCGCCATTTTCACAAGGTTTCTCTCTAGTCACATAAGGAAAACTGCCCCACCCCCCTGGCAGCCATGTTTTTTGACTGATCGGGACCATTTACGAACTCATCAGAGATATATATAAAACCAATCTTTTCACCAAGTTTTATGATGATTGGGCAAATATGTGACTTCTAGAGTGTTCACAAGCTTTTTTTACTACATTTATATTAATATAAGAAAACTGCAAAGTAACATGAAGATTGGGCATGAAATGTGACTTCTACAGTGTTTACAAGGTTGTTTTTTTTTTTTACCTAGTGACCTAGTTTTTTACCCAGCATGACCCAGTTTCGAACTCAATTGAGATATAATTGGAACAAATCTTCTGACCAAGTTTCATGAAGATCGGACAATAAATGTGGCCTCTAGAGTGTTTACAAGCAAATGTGGACGGACGGACAGACGACGGACAAAGGCCGGTCACAAAAGCTCACCTGAGCAATCAGTTGAGCTAAAAACGCATTAAAAATTAGCCTGTTACGCAACATTACGCAATACAAATCTTAATATGTATTTTTTATCCATGAAAGTGTGTAACTGGTTTAACCAATAATCCAGTTGAGTTTTTAGTGTAAGTTAACCTTTGAATCAAAAGTAAGTAAATCAAATTAAGCTTGTAATCAAAATGGTGGCTCATCATTTTGTGGTTAAAAAAGGGACGTTTTAAGCGACCAGCGGCTCATGCGGGAATATTTTAAAGAAAGTCTGTTCATATCATCATTTTAACTTCTTTCCTTTGCATTTATTAATATAAAAAATAAATAATAATATTTCTAGATTGAACATGCCATGTAATATGTCAGTTATCTGTGGAAATAGAAAATAGGCCTCAATATTCCTAAATACCCTTTATGGCTGAAACAGGGGAGTAAAATACACTGTAACAATAATATCAGGGGGTAACATACCCTTTCGACTAAATCCTTATCTGGAGCTCTGGTTGAGTCTAACTAGTTTTTGTTATTCTAAAAAAAGCAATTTAGTATGTGGGGGGGGAGGTTTTTTTTATCAAATTCGAAGCGGGCCCCATTCCAAATGTCAAAAAAGACATATATTTTTTATAGAAAAATTCTTTTTGAAGTAAAATGCACCATTCTACCAAGTTCTCTATCCAGCTCTACAGATTGAACCTTAAAAATTACAATATTGAAAACACTTATTGGTATTTTTTAAGTGAGCTGATGAGTTTTGGATCATTAACACTTCAAAGCAATAACAATACACATGTACATAGAGTAATCAAATGTAATCATTCAGAAATGCAAACACACTGTTGAATGAGCCTTTCAACCTTCCAACTGATACGGCAAGGGAAGCATAATAATCAAAGAGTTTTCTCCGAATTTGCAGACTATTAAAGAGATAGCTAGACTTGAAGTCCGTTGTTTGTGGGTTTTTTCATTCCAGGTCAGCTACATATGTGGGAGTCTAAGGCAGTAGTCATTTACTGCACAACTTAGCAATGGTTTTGTTTGTTTGCCATGCCTTTTTTAACAGTATTTCAGTCACAGCAGTCGGTTAACCAATTCACACATTCTGACAGCTAGTTAACCAGTACTACAAGCCAGTAACTGACAACTGCCTTAGGTAAATCTGAGGAAAATGACCAGGGACCAATACTTGCATATATGTTATATGGCCATGCAAGAGATCAAACTGTCCTTGAATTTGTAGTCCACTGATCTACCAACTGAAAACTCTGTACGTTAACTGACTGTTGTGTTATGACTGGAAAACTGATGACCCAATTCCACTGAGAAAAAAAATAAAATGGAAATATGCAAACAGCATAAAGTCAGAACAGCCTGCAAGGAACTATTAGAACTACAAATAGGTCAAATGCATATCTGAGTAGCAAAGGGTTTTAGAAGTGCAACAAATTGAAACAACAAGAGGGCCAGAGCCCGCGGTCGCTCACCTTCAGGGAACTGAACAGCTCTCAGCAATTTTTTAGATGTTCCTGAAACCATTTTCCATGGACAGAAACAATTTTCAAACTCAGCCCAGATATCATTAGAACAAATTTTATGACCATGTTAAATGAAGATTGGAAAAAAATGTGACTTTTTGACTTCTAACATGGTTCTTAAATAGCAATATAGGGAAAAATGCACAGCCCCTTGGGGACCCTATTTTTTTTTTACAAAATATAATTATTTTAACTCAGGCAAGCTATCATTAGAACAAAAGTTCTGACCAAATTTCAAAAAGATTGTACCATAAATGTGACTTCTAGAGAGTTAAAAAGATTTTTCAATAGCCATACAAAGGAAAATGCCCCTCTCCTGGTGGCCATGTTTTTCAACAGACTGAAACCATTGTCCAACTCATCCAAGACATCATAAAATTAGACCAAAACTTCTGACCAAGTTTTATGAGTATAATTTGGCAATCAATGGGACTTTTAGAATATGAACAAGGTTTTACTATTGCTATGCAGTGAAAACCCTCTAAACCGGATCCTCTCTATACTGGAATTCTCTCTAAACCAAATTTGTCCGGTCCCATTTTATTCCCTATAAAACCATGCGTAAAATATCTCCTCAAGACCGGAATCCCCTCAATTCCAAATACCCGTCATTATTTGAATCAAAGTTGGGTCCTTCCAGACGTAAAAGTACCTATATAAACCAGTCAGGACCGGTTTATTGCACTTACGACCTAGAGTAAACAAGAAATATCTTTAAAAAAGATATACGGCGTAAATAGTTTAATGAATGAGATCAAGGATAGCGAATGTCTTTTTCTGTGCAGTTCTTAGCTGCATCACACGCAGTACGGGATGTTACGGGGAGTTTTCGCGGCTTATTTTACATTATAACATATTGCTGGTCATAAACCTATAGATACAAAACAGAAAACCAAAAGAAGAATGGAAGTGAAATTTAAACATATGAGTCAACCGGCCACACGAGAACAAACCTGTTTTAGTGGTCTGTCGGGCATTGCTATTTGATTCGATTATTAACAGTATCGAGAATCATCGTGCTCATGCTTAAAGTGATATTATGGGCATTTTGCACTGTTGAATTGAGCTGAAAAGAATTAACAGGTCAAAATAGTTAGTTAAAATGTGGTTACTGATCAATTATCTGCAACTCACCTTGCTACCAGTTGTTTATAAAAATATATTTTATATTCGATATTCTTACGTGACCCAACCAGTCCTGAAAGCCGAAATGATCCGTAAAACAATATTGTGTCTTTGTGTCGTATGAACAAATCTGCACTAAAACTAAATTTAGGTTCAACTCGTAAACGCATGATCAGTTGTCAAACGAAAGTACGGTTAATATTCAAATGCATTATTTTTCTCTTTCTGGTATATTGTTTTAGTATGTTGATGCTGCATTAATTACTATAAGTGTATATGAAGTAGAAACATCAAAAATAATCAACGGTTGCGATAGACACCTATAAACTGTTACATGCTCATAATATCACTTTAGTACATTAGGCAATATGGTGAAATAATTATTGTTAAATTTATTAAAAATAATATTTATCATTGTATTGTTGAAAACACATTAAGAATCTATTATTGACATACCATAATTATATTGCTTAATATCTTCTTTTAACATATTTCTGGTCTAAAGAAAATTCCAGGTCACCTAGTTCACGGATAGCGTCTTTATTATATAACGATTATTTTACTGACCGCGAACTCCGGTGATGACCTGTATATAAACTCTGAATGTCCGCGACTTGACCCGAAACCTCGCGGGTTGAAATGCAATTCTTTAAAGTGAGGCCTCGCTTCCACTGCTCTTTATACTTTTACATGTTAACATGTTGACAGGAATATGGAAGTAAGTACTAAATATGAGAACATAGCCTTTTAAGTATAAACGCTTTTGCGTTGGTAATACTCTGAAAATAAAAGGTGTACGCACAAACTGTATTGATGTCGAGAATTGAGTGTAAAACTGTTCTATCTATTAACCTTTTCATTAGAGATAAACTTGTTTCATACAGTAAAACAGTGTTACAAAGACGCGGATATGTTTCCAATGTTCTGGTGGTATACTCAAATCAGCCAATGGAATAAATGAAGTGTATTCATTCGTACCTAGCCGCGGGAAATTTTATTTGAATTTTATTGGACACTTACAAAGGTCAAGTCAGGGTGAAAAGCTGGCTTATGCAGCTTACGCCGAAAAACTTGTGAATAGTGGATTAAAGCCGCGTGAAATTAATAAAATGGTTGAAAATATTGCAAACTGTAAAAATCGCAAAACAATTTAAAGAAATATGACCTGTGATATACATAGTGATCAATAGAAGTGATAATATTATAATAACTGATAACAAACATAGCATTCTTTAGTGTGTTTTGTTTTTGATGTAGAAAGCCGGGATAAATTTTAATAAGATTTATTCTATATAATTTTGAATTGTTCATTACAATTGCTGATTTACTGTCATATAAAATTGTGATTTGCAGAGTTCTGGAAGCATTTGTATTTAAATATTCATTAAGATTTTCAAATTGGCAATTAAGATAACTAAGACTTGATATGTCTGAACCTTCTTCTAAGCAAAGCCGCATGGAATGTCTCTAGAAGACAAAATCAAACTGATCAAAGAGTCAGAGATGCTGTCAGAGAAATATGGGGTAGGAAAGTCGACGATCGGGGATATCTTGCGAAAAAGTCTGGTCTGTGTACATGTCTTATTGGGAAAACAACTATTCACCCTACAATAGTCGGTTTAACAATTAAATGAACTTTAAAAAGATCAACACACTTGTATAGGACTGTTTCTGTATTGTAAAGGCTAAGTCATTGCCGCTCTCTGGTATATAAATTTGCTGAAAGTGTTTTTCCGCATAAGGCATTGTCCTTCTGAAAGTAAAATAGTCGATTTCCCCTATAGACGAGTTAATTGTTATTGTTTACATTCGGGATTTTTCGTGCATGCGCACTGACTGGTTGGCAAAAACACTGGTTACAGTAACGTAAAACATGTATAAAGGGCTTTTGGTAAGTCAATTAAACGATAAAAAAATCCGAAATAAACATTACAACTCTTATACAATAGTGCAAATATATCATATTTAGTACCAATAAATAAATGTATCATCATATGTATAATTTCCTCTTTATAAAAATACAAATTAGTTATTAGCATCAGAGTAATTAAGCGTGGTCGGAAGACTAAATACTGACAATACCACACAACAAAACAATAAATTAGCCGTATTCTTTTTTATAGTAAGACTTTAAAAAATGATATTTAAAAACTTATAAAACATATATTAATTTGATTATAACTGTAAACGGTGTGGATATTGTTATTGCTCATCAGCGATCGAAAGTGTATTATAAGAGGCGCATTTGATCAATTATAAAACAAAGCCATTAAAAACGGAATACATTACAATCGTTAAATGTTGTGGTAATTTTCTTTTCCATAGAATGAATTTTCGTTTCGTTTCCATTGAATTACAATATTAATAAATTTGAATATACAAATGAAAATAAAACCTGCATCTTGTGCAAATTGAACTGTCTTTGCATGTATATTGAAATCTCTTAACAAGTATTAAGGAGTGATACATTTAACAATCTAGAATTTTATGATAAATATATATATTAATTTAATTTATTTTACACAAATATTGTTTATCCATTGTGATTGCTTGGTTTCATGATGGTGTTACGTGCAATGCAAGAACGTACAATCTTTACACTAAATTGACGAGTTTACATTTGCCGGTACCCGCGGTAAATACATCAATTGTGTAGCAGTAATATTGAACAATATTTTAAATTTAAAGTTATAAAGCACTGTATTATTATGATTAAACTGGCTTACATATAAATACGCATGTTCTTGTTAATCCGTTTCAGACAAATATCTTCTTTTTTTAATATGTTAAATTATTTATTAAAGCAAATGTTACGTATTTTGGCTTTAATATTTGGCTTGCACAATATGACTGCTCAATATGCCAAGAAATGGCATGGAGGTATCATAAAGTCTGCCACATGTGGTCTATGCAGGGACCCAATTAAAGTATTGGTCACTATGTTTATGACACCGGCATGTTTTCTGTGTAATTGTCTGGGCAGTCTCCGATCATAACGAGATAATAGTGTCAAAATTGGTGTGCACAATTAAATAAAACAATGAGATTTATTAATTTATTTGTTGTGTAACAAGGTAAGTCTGTACAGATATATTAAGATTAAAATCAGTTACTATATGTTGCGCACAAAAAGCAATCTATTTGATGTTTGTTTTCATCCTTATTTGTGTTTTTTCATTAAATTTAATTTATTCTAAAAGAATTTCCATTTTTGAAATTTTGTATCTAAAATGGACGTGAAGATGCGTTTAGTAGAGATTTTTGTGGTAACCACATAACGAGCTCGTAGATAGTGTACGTTCCACTCCATAGCTCGTTTTTAGTAAACACAAATAATAACAACAATATAATCGTTCCAAAAATGAATTTCCACGCATGCTTATGTTTTATTCAGACATAAATAGTAAAATTATATTTGATACAGTTCATGAGTATCAATAAAAACGATGATAATGTCAACCTTCTCTATATGCGCTTATAAGAATTCCACCTCTTTTTGCCAACCAGTGGGCGGAGTCTAAACTTTGCAGGTGCGTGTGACGTCACGCGTTAACTCGTCTATAAAGCGGAAGCAGGGTTCCACTGTATAAAAAAAAATGCCCCCCCCCCTTCCAACCATGTTTTTTTACAGAACAGAACCATTTTCAATCTCATCCAAGATATCATTAGAACATTTGCTCTAACCAAGTTTCATGAAGATTGGACAATAAATCTAGAGTGTTAACAAGGTTTTAATTAAAGAAGGCAAAATGCCCAACCCCCCTGGCAGCCATGTTTTTCAACCAACCAGAACCATGTTTGAACTTGTCCAAGATATAATTGGGACAAATCTTCTGACCAAGTTATGAAGATCGGACATTAAATGTGGCCTCTAAAGTGTCAACAAGGCAAATATTGACGACGCATGATGGACAAAGGCAATCTCAAAAGGTCACCATGACCACCTTGTGCTCATGTGAGCTAAAAAACACAACAGGAACGTTCCTTGGTTTACCTGGAAGTTGTGCCGCACGTCCTGCATGGTTCCCTCAAAGAATATGTTGCGGGGGTCCTTGTCCAGTCTCTCACCACCCACGTGTAGCTGGTGCACGTCAGACAGATTGTTCATGGAACTTATCATCTTCCAGTCATCACTCTGCAAAGTACACACAGGCTAATCAGGGACAATGCTTACCGCCTAGACTAGATTTTTGTTTAGAAAAAACATTCTTCAAACAAAAATGTTCATACAAGCGGAAAGCAAATCCCTGATAAACATGTGCAGACTGCACAGTCTAGTCTGGGGCGACACTTTACGCACATGCATAAGCCCAGTTTTCCCACAACGATTCTCATATACACTAACACACTTGTATTTTTTATTTTATAAAACCATGTTTTATTATGGTGAAGATGGTTCTAATGATTCACATGAAAAGCATATCTATGTATTTGTACACTTTGCACAAAAGTAGATGTGCATTAGAATTAAAATTTTCAAAATGGTGACATTGACCCCAACCCTACCCATCAATCATGGAACTTAATGCAACAGGAAATAAGGCCATAGACCCTTAGTTGCTTATCTGAGACTTCAGGGAAGTAGTCTGTTCTGGGCAGCTTTTATGATGGTGCCTAAATCTTTTCGAACTTGTGCGAGATGTTAATACATGAAATGTTTTGAGCAAATTTCATAAAGATGCAAAATATGACTTCCAGAGTGTAAACAATTTTTCACTAAAGCCATATATGGACACTTGAAGCCCCGATTGGCAAGTTGTTTCAACAGACTGCGACCATTTAAAACTCTGCAGAGATATTTTTGAAACAAGTTACCCACCCAGTGCAGGTGAAATTCCCTTGGGCATTATTTGCAAAAATAAAATAGTAGACTCCTACAACATATTCCATGCCAAATATCAACCCTCTCTGTGCATTGGAGTTTCAGAGCAGAATTGTTTTACTATAATATACACATAAGGGAAACAATTAACCCCCACAGCAGTGTTGGTTTTGATTCAAAGCAAGTGATCTTTAAAAACTCGCGTTTGGACCCCAATACAATGTTAAATGCCATATATAAAACCTCTGAGCTTTGCAGTTAAAGAAGAAACTATGTAAAAGTTTTCTGAACAAATTTATAATAAAAACATGTAATCCCTAAGGCAGGCCATTTTTGGTCCAATTGGCAAAGTTTTAACAAACATGGTAGAAAACCACCAAAACTAATAATAAAACAAACAATCCCAAGAGTATACCTGCATATTTAAACTAGAAGTGGCGAGGCAGAGGCCGACGCGTATCCCCACGCCGCATAGATGTTATATTAAAAGGCAATTTGGGTGGGCAAGGCCTATGTTGGTTTGGCCCTGGGGTGGGTAATGTAGACATGAATGGTCGAGATAGACCGTGTTGTCATAAGAGATGTTCAGTACTAATTTGAAGTCAATTGGTGAATAAATGAAGAAGTTATGTTAAAACAAAATTTTGAGTGGGCATGGTTGTCCACTATCTCCCCCTTCACTTTTAGCACAAGAACCATGAAACTTACACACATGGTAGCTATGAGCATATGTGCGACAGTGCAATATTTGAAATTTTGATCTAACCCTGGGTCAAAAGTTATTCTCATGTGCTTGCATGTTGTTAGTAAAATGAGGTTTTTTTTACCCATTTTAAAGTTGTGGGTGGGCGTGGTTCTCCACTATCTCCTTCTAAACTATAAGCACTAGAACCTTGAAACTTACACACATGGTAGCTATGAGCAAAGGTGCACTATTTGGAATTTTGATCTGACCCTTGGGTCAAAAGTTATTATCATGTGCGTCACATGTTGTTAGTAAAATGAGTTTTTTTTACCCATTTTACCCATTTATTTACCCATAACTTTTGACCCTGGGGTCAGATCAAAATTCCGTCGCCATCACCGTCACACATATGCTCATAGCTACCATGTGTGTGTTAGTTTCAAGGTTCTAGTGCTAATAGTGCAGGGGAGAAAGTGGCCGAACAGACGGACAAAATAAACGGAGATAAATACAATATCCCCCATGCTTTTAAAAGCGTGGGGATAATAATTTGTAAATTTGTTTTAGCTTTTGGTTGGGACTATATGTGACTCATTTTGTCTCCATGATTGAAACAAGTGAAAATTACTTTGGGATCAATAACAATAAAATTTTCACAACTACATGTTAAAACAAGATTATAAAATATCTGCATAAGTAAAATATTGGTCAGGCCATACATTTTAACTGTTGTCATAGTCCAATCGGGCAATACAAATTACAGCTAATCAAAAGACTCCCAGTTTGTTGAAAGCATCAAGACCAGTAGGAAATTATTCTCTAACAACTTTTATAGAGAGGGTATAAACTGTTGTGAATTGATTGTGATTTGTTCTGTTATCCACCTCTAAAAACTTAATCAGATTGGGTCAGGTTCTCATACAAAAGGTACATAGTTCATAACATTCATCTTTTATAGTGCAAAAACCAATTTGTCTCGCCCAACACCTATGGTTAACGTCATCATTAAATCACAAGTGTAGCAATGGGCAATGTCTCCACACTTCCTAAGCTTTAACAAATATGATGCCAGCTGTCAGTCTTATTCTTTTCCATTATCTGTCTTATTCTTTTCCATTATCTTATCAGCCCACCAGCAGCGAACACAAGCTGTCAACTTGGAGGTGTAAGCAATAACAGTACATGTCATTTATTCATGAAGAGACCTTTATAAAACACTTAAGGGTTTAAGATACAGTGTAACTGTTCAGATATTAATTAAGTGAGAATACTCATTTCAAATCATTCATTATAGGGATGCAAGAGGTTAACCGGTTACATTTTCGGGAAAAGGTTAACCTGAAAAAATAATTTTAGTATGCTTTTTTCTTGGAATATTTTTTTCTTTTTCATAATACAATTTGTATGATTTTAGGTTTTGCGCGTGACAAACTGCCAATTTGGGCTGGCGACTAGTAAGAACAACATGCTGCACCATCGACGGTAGTAAATATCGTGTCAACAAAGAAGGCAATAAAGCAATAAATCAGTACCTTTGTGGTAACAAATAGGGGGTCTGTTTTGATAATTGGCACTGTTGTCTTGTTTAACTTGCTAAAAAAACTAGCAAACTGCGGGGAGTGGGGGCTATTAGCGAAGACGCAATTGACACTTTTATCGAACTCACGATAAAATTGAGTTGAGACATTGGCTGGCTTATTTTGATGTTTTGTTAATCAATAACAAACACTGATTGACCGCAAAAAATAAAGTATTTATAAGTAACAGTTTTATCAAGAATTGCATTCGTAGTTAAAATCTTGTCGAGTTCATGTCTTAGTTGTTATATCAGAAATTAAAATCATTGTTAGTAATTTAGGTCATCCACGATTCCACCACTACCGTCTGAGGCAAGTTTTATTTAAGAAAGCAAATAATTAAACTATTTTAATAAGTTATGTTAATAATAAAATTAAAACAGAATAAACCAAGAAACACACCATTTGTGAGCGATACTCATAAAAATAAGAACTATATATAGCAAACATTTACAAAATTAATAGAATAGATGTAACAATACATTTTATTAAGAAACAGACATGTTTTCAACGCAAGCGATCTCATATTACTTTCGTTTCTATAGAGAGTACAGGTACGAGCGGTATGACATTGTTTACGTATACTTCAAACATTTTAACTACTTAAATTAAGGTATGTCGGTTAGCCGGTTACTAACTGGTAACGGCAAAAGGTTAACCGGTTAATGATTTTTGTAACCTCTTGCATCCCTTATTTATTACATAGTTTAGTTAAAATGCACTACATAAATTTAACAAAAAGTAAAAGATCTAAATGTTCTTTATGCTACAAAGTTTTTGTCAAGCAATCAAGTTGCCCATGCCTTTCAAGCAGATAGCATTAGTGTATATGAAATGTAATTCTTGCATGCTTTTATAAGGATAAAGGATTAACATCAAATACATGAAAACGTTTAATTTGTAGATTGAATTTGTAAACATCATGTTCTCAGTAAAATTACGGAATGAAATTTTGATCAAAAATTATTAAAAAATATCTGAAAAAAATAACATAAAATAATATTCTATTTTAACATACCCAAAATTTAACACAGCACATTATGCATCAATACAAAGGTAAAGTACTAACAAGATTTGAGATCGCAAAAGATGCTACTGCATAAATATTAGTACATTTATGACTGAAAATTATGACTGAAATATAAAATAGCAATTTCATTCAGGCTAAACAATTCTTCATGGATCATTGGATGAGGGACTATGGTCTTAACAAGTTTATGTGGCAGATTTGAATGTTATTTGTAGAATGATTTCAAACATGTTTTAACAAATGAGCCTTGTTCTGAAAAACTGGGTTAATAAATGTACATAAAGTGTCATCCCAGATTAGCCTGTGCAGTCTGCACAGGCTAATTAAATACAACACTTTCCATGTTTATGGTATTATCATTTAAAGGAAGCCTATTCTAAAGTCAAAATCCAGTGTTGAAAAAAGTGTTGTCCGTGATTAGCCTGTGTGGACTGCACAGGCTAATCTGGGACAACACTTTACACAAATGCATTATGCCCAGTTTTTCCTAAATAAAGGCTCAAAAACACTTACAGTTAGTGAACCCCATTGCTTCTGTTTCAGCTTATAGTCAAGGATTGGTTTTGTCAAGCTGTCAGTCTTAGCTGCCTTATACAGCACACGCTGAAAGTTTGTCAAGCCGCATATAGCAATGTGCAACGACATGGTGTCCAAGAACCGCATCCGCGATTTCTGCAAAAAAGCCAGTTTATGTTTTATACCTGAATCACTAATATGAAAGGCAAACTATGATACAACAAAATGATACAATCAATAAGTTTCCTGTTTTCCAAAAATTGTCTAAATGAGTCACACACTGGAGAAATGAAGTCGAATGCATGTGTGAAAAATGTCGACCAAGATTAGCCTGTGCTAATTAGGGACTACACTTTCAGCCTAATCTGGACTTTTGCTAAGAAAAGCCTTCCTGTAGACGAAAAATACAATAAAAGCAGCAAGCATGGTCCTTGATAAAATTTAGTCATTAACAGATTCTATAAAACCAAATGATTATGAAGCCCTGGTTATAAAATATCAAAATAAAATTGTATGACATAATTGGCCCTTGTACCAGGAACTTTTACACCTTTTTCAGATTACTTCCCAACTAACCCATAACACTGCTTTGGAAAAATATTATATAGTTGAATATGTGCAGCGTTGTCATATTACTTTGCAGTGAATCCCACTACCCAATCTCATTTCTACAGTTAAACGTTTAATCAAAACTAACCTTTAAAAGATATTGTTCCCTGACAAAAGACCGGTCAAATGCCACATTGTGACCCATTACAAGGCGTGGCGTACTAGAAATCCCAGATGTTGACTCCAGCCTTGTTTCCAAAGGAATTAAGTCATCAAGCTCGATTCCTTTTGAAGCCCAGCGAAACTTATCTGCCACTAGATAGTCAGAGCACCAAGAATACCTAGGGGATGTAAAAAATATGTGTAACTGGTCATAGGTTCTGAATCCATCTTTACTAAAAATCATAAGCTTATTTGTGGTCTGAAATGTAAATTTTAGTAAACATCCCATACCAGTATTTATCAGACACGGCTGTTGCCATGGTAGGGTAATTTCCCTCCTCAACTACGACCTCTACGTCAAACACAAGGACGTCGTCAGGTGGGTACTCTACCGGCTCCGGTATCCCATCTGCCCCATACCGGACCCAGCCTGACATAAGAGCCCACTCTGCAGGTTTCTTTGGTATTTCACAGCCACAGAGTCGCTGTGCTAATGCCTTTTTGAAACAAACATAAACATAATAGATTGAAGCACATTTGTTGATGACTTACATTCTTTCACTTCAGCTTTTTATGGGTACTGTAATTAGTTTTCAGACGCCCCCTTTTTTGGCCAAATTTTTTTTTCTTGACTTAATTTTCTGACATACAGGGTTTTGTCTATATTTAATGACTCTAAATTTCCGGACAGTATATTTTACAGTGCTATTTTACCATAATTCTTCCCTGTTTTGGCTTATCTGGAGTCACTTTTTCATGCATTTTTATGACCCAATTTAGTAATAAAACCTGAATGCCTGGGGCAATTTACCATTTCATTTGCGTTATTGGAAAAATGACCATGTAAACCAGTTATAAACAATGATTTCACATCATGAGAATAACTGAAAAATACTAAACAGTCCAAACTTAATGCACCCTATTGTGAGTTATACAAATAATTAAAGGTGTTACACAACGACTTATGATCAAACAAGTAATTCATACTTTGCAGAGTTTTATTGTATTGCAGTAATTACAGATTCATACTACAGTATTTACAAGTACTAAGTATCAAGTTGAACACTGGTATTCCCAATAAAATTAATTTGCATTAAGAGCTACGCCAAAGTACTTTTGGTCCTGCTTTTGTTTCTTGTTTCATTAAATAAAGATATAAATTGTTATATTTTTTAATTAATGCATAAACCCAAATCAATTGTCAAGGTGTTACGCTTGTCAGTCATTTGTCATGTTTTTTAACCTTCATTTTTTTACGTTCTTATGGGTTAATTATCAGCTATGATTTGATATAGAAACAGTTCTTATGGGTTTATACTATGCCTTGATTTGATATGGGAACAGAAGAGTTTTTCGCATAAGTCATCATTAAAGCGCTCTATGTTTTATTCCCTTTTTATTCTTCATTTTGTTTAATATATGAATTCTTGCTTGGTCTATTGACTTAACAATCATATGATTATTTCATGCACAATTGTTGTACTACAAAAAAGTACCTACAAAAGAGATCATTGTTTAGCTTTTCTACCTTAAACACTGGACAGTACCTACCACTTTGAAAAAGCAGTGATCATCTTAAAAAATGTAATTACAATATAATACAACCTGTCTAAAGGAGGTTTGAGAATACTTAGTGCTTATTACCCACAGCTTTACGTAAGAAAACAATTAAACAATTTTTACATTTGAGCCTCGTTTTTGGAAAACTGGGCTTAATGCATTTGCGTAAAAAAGTAATCACAGATTAGCACGTGCAGTTGCACAGGCTTAACAGTGATGACATTTTTCACCTAATACAGTTTTAGTTACACCCTACAAATTAAAAATGACAAAAAAGAGCAATGTGTCGTCCCTGATTGGCCTGTACAGACTGCACAGGCTAATCTGAGATATCACTTTACGCATATGCATTAAGCCCAATTTTCCAAGAAGAAAGCTCATATGTAATACCTTGTAGCTGTTGACTTGTTGTGAGGCAATACTGCGGAAATGTTTCCCTATGTCATCCCCTATGTGAAAACAAAACGATACAACAATCATCCTTTGTTTTCTCTCATTTACATACAAATCTTTGAAGTGCAAAAGGCCAACTAAAACAGTACTTTAATATCTTTTGAACATTTATGCCTAAATATCAGGAATAGATATGTCTGGAAAACTAATTATGTGCAGCATAGCTATATTCAGGAATGGTTGTCTGTCTTAAGGACTAAACATGAAATACTGTGAAAATCGTAAAATCAACTAATAAAAACAACACTTGGACAAACAGGAAATAATTGATTGTATTCACACTTAATACATGTACAATGCACAGTGCTATATACAATTAAAAACAAAATGTATTCAGTCATGCACACTGATGACTTGCTGCAGTTTTTCAAATTAATCGCAGTCTGTACACACACACACAGAAACTATGTTTTAAACAAGAGGGCCATCAGGCCCTAAGACGCTCACCTGAAAGCCAAAGGAACTAGACTATTCTGAAAAAAAATGCAAGCTGATTCATGAAGATTATTTTGGACCAAAAAAGTAACTTTAAACATGTTTTTTTATAGTTGACCTTGTGACCTAGTTTTTGAGCTCATATGACCCAGCTTCAATCTCTGGCAAAATTTCATTGGGACAAATGTTCTGGCCAATAAATGTGGCTAATATAGTGTCAACAAGTTTTCACTAAAGCCATACAACTGCCCCCCCCCCCCCTGGCGGCCATGTTTTTCAACAAACCATAACCATTTTCAAACTCACTCAAGCTATTGTTAGAACAAATGTTCAGATCAAGTTTCATAAAGATTGGATAATAAATGTGACTTCTAGAGTGTTAACAAGGTTTTGTAGTAAATAGCCATTTAAGGAAAAATTCCACGCCCCCTTGCGGCCATGTTCTTTTACTGATTTCAACCATTTTTGAACTTAGTCCAGATATTTTGAGTTCAAATATTCTGACCAAGTTTCATGAGCATTGGACCACAAATGTGACTTTTAGAGTGTTAACAAGGTTTTACCATACATTGCGCATGCGTGAACATGGCGGGCAAAAATTTTGAAGGAGTAAAATTACATCGAAAATATTGAAAGTTTATGGAATAAAACAAGTGAGGATGAATGAAAAGTGTTTTTAAGTGAACATTTGGATGATACTATGATTATCTATGACCAGAAAACGCAAACCCTCCAAAGATTCGCCGTATAACGGTCAAGAAAGCTCAACACAAAGCACGAACAAGCGAAACAAAGGGAAAAAAATGGCGCAAAATGCTCAAGCTTCACCCATGACTAATATTAGCGGACAAACACAGGCGAGCCAGGCAGGTCAGTACTATGGCAGTCCACAACTAACGCAGATACCATTTCCGTACATGATGAACACGCCCAATTTTTATGGACAGGGGTTTATACCCCCGGCAACGCCATCGCCGCCACCAAGCTCGGACATTTTATCATCAATTTTGGAAAGGTTAAATTCTGTTGACAAAAAACTTTCACAACTTGACCAAATTCATCAAACAGTGTCGGGCATAGTTTCGAGAATAGACAAAATAGAGCAACGAATGAATAGCTTTGAAACCCGAAGAAAGAGTTAGAAAAATCGTGTGATTTCAGTGGGAACATGATAGAAAACATAACAAAACAAGAGCACCGCCTTGCGGGTGCAGACCGCTCATCTATTTTCTTTTTAAAGGTGAAGGGACTCTCATTTTCAATCACTAAGGAGGGAGAGGTGGAGTGAAGAGGGGTGTTAGTGTGGGGTTGTGGACAGTTATTACATTATCTTCCAAAAAAGCGAAAAAATAAAAAAAAAAAATCGGGGGCGGGGGGGGGGGGGGAAGGGCGATGGGGGGGGGGGGATTTTTTGGGTGCGATGGTTGGACGGTATTTCAAACATAACCGTTTAAAAAAAACAAATTGGGGGGGTGGGGTGGGGTATAGTGTGAGGGTGTGGTGGTAATTTGTGAGATGATCTTAAAAAAAAAAAAAAAAAAAAAAAAATTGGGGGGGGGGGGGTGGGGTGGGGTGGGGGTATAGTGTGAGGGTGTGGTGGTCATTTGTGAGATGATCTTAAAAAAAAAAAAATAGGGGGGGGGAGGGGGGAGGTGGGGGGGGAGGGGGGGAAGGGCACGGGGGACAGTTTGGGTGGAGTCTATTGTGGTATGTCAGGTAAGAGTAGTTTCGTCAAAGTATCAATCAAATCTAATCATAAATAAAGAAGTTATGGCAATTTTAGCAAAATTTAATAATTTGACCTTGAGAGTCAAGGTCATTCAAAGGTCAAGGTAAAATTCAACTTGCCAGGTACAGTAACCTCATGATAGCATGAAAGTATTTGAAGTTTGAAAGCAATAGCCTTGATACTTAAGAAGTAAAGTGGATCGAAACACAAAATTTAACCATATATTAAAAGTTACTAAGTCAAAAAAGGCCCATAATTCCGTAACAATGACAATCAGAGTTATGCAACTTGTCCTTTTACTGTACCCTTATGATAGTTTTTTAGGTGTTCCAAGTATGAAAGCAATATCTATGATACTTTAGGGGTAAAGTGGACCAAAACATAAATCTTAACCAAATTTTCAATTTTCTAAGTATAAAGGGCCCATAATTCCGTCCAAATGCCAGTCAGAGTTACATAACTTTGCCTGCACGGTCCCCTTATGATAGTTAATAAGTGTTGCAAGTATGAAAGCAATAGCTTTGATACTGTAGGAATAAAGTGGACCTAAACACAAAACTTAATCAAATTTTCAATTTTCTAAGTATAAAAAGGGCACATAATTCTGTCAAAATGCCAGTCAGAGTTACATTACTTTGCCTGCACAGTCCCCTTATGAAAGTTAGTAAGTGTTGCAAGTATGAAAGCAATAGCTTTGATGCTTAAGGAATAAAATGGACCTAAACACAAAACTTAACCAAAATTTTCAATTTTCTAAGTATAAAAAGGGCACATAATTCTGTCAAAATGCATGCCAGAGTTATCTTACTTTGCCTGCCCAGTCCCCTCATGATAGTAAGTAAGTGTAACAAGTTTGAATGCAATAGCATTGATACTCACTGAGAAAAGTGGACCTAAACGCAAAACTTAACCAAAATTTTCAATTTTCTAAGTATAAAAAGGGCACATAATTCTGTCAAAATGCACGCCAGAGTTATCTAACTTTGCCTGCCCAGTCCCCTCATGATAGTAAGTAAGTGTACCAAGTTTGAATGCAATAGCATTAATACTTTCTGAGAAAAGTGGACCTAAACGCAAAACTTAACCGGACGCCAACGCCAACGCCGACGCCGACGCCAAGGTGATGACAATAGCTCATAATTTTTTTTTAAAAAATAGATGAGCTAAAAACAGAGTGAATTCGACTCAACTCTAAAATCCATGAGTAACTTGCAAAGTCGCGAGGATTCAGTGATCCAGCACGAACATAAATTACAGGCTGAAATAACGGACCTCAAGTGCAGGAGTATGCGGGACAATTTGTTGTTTTTCAAGATACCTGAGGAGCAAGAAGAACAGTGCGACAAAAAAATCTTGGAATTCATCGAAACAAAGCTTCACGTGCAAAACGCCCAAACCGAAATCAAGTTGCACAGGGCACATCGGATAGGCCGATACCAGCCAAATAAAGTGCGGCCAATTGTTGCGAAATTTGCATACTACCCGGACAAGGAGAGGGTTCGCAGGGAGTCAAAGGAACTAAAAGGTACCCCTTTCGGAATATCCGAGCAATATCCACAGGAAGTTATGGAGGCCCGACGAAGGCTAGTACCCATCATGAAAAAGGCAAGATCCGAGGGTAAGGAGGCGTATCTCAGGATTGACAAACTGTATATAAACAAGCAAGTGTATAAAGAATAGGACGTTAGTGAGGGTGTCATTTAAATTGTCACATGGAATGTGGAAGGACTAACAGCGTTTAAATGCTCTGATAGTAAGTTTTCATCTTTTCTTAACTGTCACGATATTATATGTCTTACTGAAACTTGGACAAATAAAGACTCTACCTTAGACCTAAAAGGCTATAGTAAGCCTATTCACTCATACAGACGATTACAACACCGTAGAGCGAAGCGCTCGAGTGGTGGTATTGTGATTTACATTAAAGACTATATTCGTAAAGGTGTTACATTAGTAAAAAATGACATTGATTGCATTGTTTGGCTTAAATTAGATAAAATGTTTTTTAATATTGAATCAGATGTATATTTATGTGTTATATATATTGCACCTGAAAATTCCCCTGTCCACTCTTTGTATACTTATGATATTTTTCAAACTATTGAATTAGATATTAATTTTTATCAAACCAAAGGAAAGGTATTTTTAACTGGAGACACAAACTCCCGAACGGGAAATAAAGCCGATTACATCGAAAATGATAGGTATATAAGCGATACCGATTTTGATACTGTCCCAGATATTGAAACCTTCATCCCACGCTCAACTTGTGACCTTACTACGAATAGATTTGGAGACAACCTGTTAGATATTTGTAAAGCGACTAATATTCGTATCGTGAACGGACGTTTACATAACGATCAAAACATAGGTAAAATAACGTGCTATACACATAATGGTGAAAGCTTAGTTGATTATTTATTAACTGCGCACACCAATTTTACAGACATTTTAGGTTTTACCGTTAACGATTTCACGGAATTCTCGAACCATGCGCCGCTGACATTTGCTCTCCGCATGAATAACGCTGTTTCAACTAGTAATATTAATCCGATTGTGTATTTTAAATGGAAACCCGAGAACAAATGCGACTTTCTTCGTGATGTTTCGTGCGATGTACATAATCTGGAACACATGTTATTATCACAAATTGATTCAAACTCTGATCCGGATATCCTAGTGGGAGAATTTTCGAACTACTTAAATTCTAAAGGAGAAAAGTATTTTAAGCGCAATATAAATCTTGAAAGTAAAGGGTTTATAGATAATAATAAAAATAAACAAAAGTGGTTTAACGAAGAATGTAAAACCAAACAATCTCAATGTACCAGAGCTATATACGAGTTTAATCTTAACAAAAACGAGCGTACACGAGAACAAATGATTGCATCGAAAAAGGATTATAAGTATACTTGTAGAAAAACTAAATTAAAGTACAACACTGATCAAAGCAAGCATATGAACACTATGAGAAGGAAATCACCCCCGTGAGTTTTGGAAATTATTTAAACGTAAAACTACATCACAAAACTCAAATACGATACCGTTAATCGAATTCCACGATTATTTCAGTAAATTAGCGGACGAAGGTGACCTAAATATAAACTCGTTTGATTCCGATACTTTTTTACATGAATTTGACAATAGGTTAAACACAGAACCCTCCTACCCCGAACTCGATAATCCTATATCGACAGAAGAAATTATAAGGGCAACCAAACGGTTGAAAAACAATAAAGCTCATGCGCATGACAATATTATATATGAATATTTTACTGAAACAATCGATGTAATCGTCAGGCCGTTAGAAATATTGTTTAACTACATACTTGATAAAAAGCGTTTTCCGCGCAGCTGGTCATCTGGTATTATAATACCAATTCATAAACGTGGGGACATATCAGATCCAAATAACTATCGGGGAATTACTTTAATAAGTTGTTTTGCGAAATTGTTTACAAGCATATTAAATGAACGGCTTAAACAATGGGCAGAAACGAATGACATTCTAACGGATGCACAATTCGGCTTTAAACCAAACTGTAGCACGGTCGATGCAATATTTATTCTTAATGCACTTATAGAAAAACAGTTTCAGAATAAAGGTAAGCTATACTGTTGTTATATTGACTACCGGAAAGCATATGACGTCATCAATCGCGGCCAATTATGGAGTAAGATGATTAATGTGGGCATCGACGGTAAACTATTAACACTTATTCGATCCATGTACGATGAAGTGAAATTACAGGTTAAACACATGGGTAAATTATCAGACGTATTTAATAGTAACGTCGGCTTATTTCAGGGGGAGATAACCTCGCCCATATTGTTTTCCCTCTTTATTAACGACATCGAATTCGGTTTGCAAAATGGAATAAACGCCGGAATTAAACTAGATCAAATATTGATATATCTATTATTATTCGCTGACGACGCGGCTTTATTTTCTGAAACACCGGAGGGTCTTCAAGAATCATTAAATAATTTAGAAACCTACTGCGATAAGTGGAATTTAACGGTAAACATTGAAAAAACAAAGGTCATGGTATTCCGAAAAGGTGGCACAATTAGTAAAACATTAAAATGGACATATAAAGGTCAAGAAATAGAAATTGTTAACAATTTTAATTACCTTGGAATTGTTATGTCAAGCGGTGGATCTTTTGCGTCCAAATACATTGTATGGCAAAGCTTGAGCGCGTCCATCGTAAATTTTGTAAAAGAATATTGAATGTTAAGATGTCAACAAACTCATTATCGCTATATGCCGAAGTTGGTCGATTCCCCTTGTATTTAGACAGATATGTCAGGATCGTGAAATACTTTTTGAAATTATATACTGTTAAAGAGGGTAATTGTATTCTTAAACACATTTTATTATCACAGAGATTAGAAATTGAACGCAAAAATAACACAAACAATTGGTCATCGAAAGTACGGGACATTCTAAACCAAAACGGTTTTAACGATGTATGGCTATTCCCCGAATCTGTGAACTCTAATCAATTAATACCGCTACTTAAAACCAGATTACGAGACCAGTATATCACTAACTGGAATACAAGTGTCACATCATCTAGTTCAATGATTTTATATAAAGAATTGAAACCAATATTCGAAAGATCTGCGTATCTTGATACTGTTGAAAATAAAAAACATAGGAATATTATTGCTAAATTACGTTTGTCGTCTCACAAATTATTAATTGAAACGGGTAGACACCAGAACATTGTCAGAGATCAACGCAAATGTGTTTTATTCAACCTCAATGATATCAAGGATGAATATCACTTTGTTATTAAATGTCCTTATTATGCCGATATTAGGAATACATCAATTCCAAAGTATTACAGATCACGACCTAGTATGTTCAAGTTTATCGAACTACTTAATTGTTCAAACAAAATAGTGTTAAGAAAACTTGCCATTTTTTGTTTAAAATGCTTTAAGTTACGAGAAGATGTGCTATATGTGTAGTATAAATGATATATCTTCCACAAAGACAATAAGCTTAGAATAATGTTATATTTGTAACAATTATTAAATTTCGTGTTAACATTACATGATCACTTTGTATTAACCCCATCCATGTGACATTCTCACTAAAACATGTTGTATGTCATTACTTTTTAAATTGATCTTTCCTCAAAAGGATGTATGTTTTGTATATAATTGTCACGCATGCTGTTATTGCATATGTATGTTTATGGCGATGAGCTGTATGCTTAAGCTAAAATAAAATATTCTGTTCTGTTCTGTTCAGTAAAGCCATATAAGGAAAACTGCCCCGCACCATGGCGGCCATGTTTTTCATTCAACTGGAACCATTTTCGAACTCGTCCAAGATATTATTGGGACACATGTTTTGACCAAGTTTCATGAAGATTGGACTAAAAATGTGACTTCTAGAGTGTTAACAAGGTTTTACTAAAGCCATTAAGGAAAACTGCCACGCCCCCCTCGCGGCCATGTTTTTCAACCAACCGGAACCATTTTCGAACTCGTCCAAGATATTATTGGCACAAATGTTCTGACAAAGTTTCATGAAGATTGGACTAAACATGTGACTTCTAGAGTGTTAACAAGGTTTTACTATAGCCATATAAGGAAAACTGCCACGCCCCCTGGCGGCCATGTTTTTCAACCAACCGGAACGATTTTCGAACTCGTCCAAGATATTATTGGGACACATGTTCTGACAAAGTTTTATGAAGATCGGACAATAAATGTGACTTCTAGAGTGTTAACAAGGTTTGCTATATATAAAACTGCCACGCCCCTGGCGGCCATGTTTTTCAATCAACCGGAACCATTTTCGAACTCGTCCAAGATATTATTGGGACACATGTTCTGAGTAAGTTTCATGAAGATTGGACAATAAATGTGGCCTCTAGAGTGTTAACAAGGTAAATGTTGACGACGCACGACGCACGATGCACAACGCACGACGGACAAAAGGCGATCACAATAGCTCACCATGAGCATGTTGTGCTCAGGTGAGCTAAAAATATGCCAAAATGTTTCTCTAACTCAATTAAGACTCCTCTATTCAATAAAAAAATATTAGATTTTTCAATACCAACCTTCAAATTCGGGTAATTGCAACTCTATATTGGGCTTAAGTGGAACATTTTTATCCCATAGATTGTGTTTCTTCAAATGGCTTTGAACTAGTTTCAACCTGTCTGAGTCCAGGGATCTAATGACCTTCACCTCTTGTTCCAAAGGAGAGGAATTGCTCCACGTCGTATTATCTTGCTTCACTTCACTGACTTTGCCTACTTCTTTGAATATCTTTGAAATATATATACATATAATATACGTTAGTTTCACTGTATGTTTGTTTTGTTTGGTTTTTCACCATTTTCAACAGGATTAATGTAATTATACAATATTTTAACATTTAACAATTTGTAAACATTAAACAGTGTTTTTCAAAAATGTTGTTCAATTTATCTTAATTTATTCTTGTAAATCAACTTATTTACAATTCAAACAGATAAACCTTAGCCGTTCATAGTAAATGAAGTTTGGATTTCAAATACTATTTGTCAAATCATTTCAGACATGAAATAATTTTAAAATTGACCAATTAAAAATTCCTTGTGATTCTGATACACATGGTTGTCCTGTTAGTTTTTTTTCTATGAATAAGAAAACATTTTTCGTTTTTATTTTTAAAAAGGGTGCTCTACTATTCTTCCGCCTTAATGGCATAATGTACTTTTTTCCATCAGTCATATTAATCACAAATAAGCATTTGAAGTTGAATGTAGTAGTTATATAGCATACAGGTATTTAAACTAAAATGACACAAAAATGTGTGCAGCTTCATGAGAACGCCGCTTTGAAAAAATTATTATTATTTTATTTATTTTTTTACCTTTGACCTTGAAGGATGACCTTGACCTTGAACTTCCACCACTCACAATGTGCAGCTTCATTAGATACACATGCATGCGAAATATCAAGTTGCTATCTTCAATATTGAAAAAGTTATGGCCAATGTTAAAGTTTTCCGACGGACAGACGCCATATATTTGACATTTAACCTTGTAGGATGACCTTGACCTTCACCACTCAAAATGTTCAGCTCCATGAGAAACACATGCATGCCAAATATCAATTTCCTATCTTCAATAGTGAAAAAGTTATGGCCAACGTTAATGTTTTTGGACGGATGGCCAGACGCCATATATTATACATTTGACCTTTAAGGATGACCTTCACCTTTCACCACTCAATATGTGCAGCTACGTGAGATGCACATGCATGCCAAATATCAAGTTGCTATCTTCAATATTGAAAAAGTTATGGCCCATGTTAAAGTTTTCGGACAGACAGACACTATATATTTGACATTTGACCTTGAAGGATGACCTTGACCTTCACCTTTCACCACTCAATATGTTCAGCTCAATGAGATACACATGCATGCCCAGGGCCCTCAATCTATCAAATCTGCGGCCGAAATTCGGTCGCAGTCCCCCACCTGAAAAGTATACTTTTTTCCCCTTTTTGGGGGAAAAATTCCACCTGATTTAAAAAAAAAATATATATATTTTTTTTTTTTTAAAGATGTGTCTCATGATTATTATACCTCAATTCTATTTCAATTTAATCTTAATCTAAAATTGATTGAGGGCCCTGATGCCAAATATCAAGTTGCTATCTTCAATAGTGAAAAAGTTATGGCCAATGTTAAAGTTTTTGGATGGATGGACAGACGCCATATATTAGACATTTGACCTTGAAGGATGACCTTGACCTTCACCTTTCACCACTCAAAATGTGCAGCTCCGTGAGATGCACATGCATGCCAAATATCAAGTTTCTATCTTCAATAATGCAAAAGTTATGGCCAAGGTAAGTTTCTTTTTCGGACGGACGGACAGACTGACATAAACACATACTGACATAATGACTGACGGACAGTTCAACTGCTATATGCCACCCTACTGGGGGCATAAAAACAAGAAATGGGACCAAGCTAAGCAATAAGCATATACAATTTTAACCAATATAAAATTATTATGGTGAAACCATACATGCCATACGTCCCGGATTGTCCGGGACAGTCCCGGAAATGAAGAACTTGTCCCGCTGTCCCAGAAATCTGTCAAATGTCCCGGAATTGACAAAATCCATATATACATGTACCTTATCTTAGGCTTAACTGCACCTCGAATCTGTGTATATCTGCAGCGTCTCCATGACAATGCCTACCCGAATAGGCAGACTACGCTACGTGTCAAAATTGATCAATTAACAGGGGTCCTGTTATCATATCGATTGTCTCACGTTCGCGGTCAAACCGAAAAGGCGGCATTGTTTAATGTGGATGTTAATTGACTTTAATCTACTACGTCATTATTTCCCGCTGTGTAAGGGCAAAGGATAGTTGTTCACACATCTGAAGTCCAACATCGCTGAGTGAAAAATTAAAAGCAGTTTATGTTCGCACGTTTCTAATGTGTGACTGTCCGGATTTTAAGTTGACGATCTACCGGTACTGTTTTGTTGTATTTGTTTTATTGTGATTGGTTGTATGTATTGTGAATTGATTTGAGTTGACGATCTACCGGTACTGTATTGTTGTATTTTTTATTATATAAATGTTATAAATGAATAAAGGCGTATCAACAACTACGCGTTACACACCGGTCTTAATAACAATAGCGCAGTGACGTCACCATCTATGTTTAGAACGCTTACACTGAAAACACGTGGCTCGTATCTAGTAACGGAAGTAGTAATGTTTAATTTGACGTAAATAGATCAAGTGCATTTCGGATAGGCTTTCGAACTTTTGCAATTAACGATGCGAAACAAAAAAAAATGTTCCAAAAATGCATATGTCTATAAATATCGCTACATTTTATACATGTCCCGGAAAATCTGCAAAAGTCCTGGACAATTTAACTCAACGTCCCGGAATTGGTCTGAAAAATTATGGCATGTATGGTGAAACCAATAAACTTTGTAAGCAAATTGTACAAATAAGCTTAATACACAGAAAAGTGCAGCAAAGAGCGGGCCATTTATTTTTTGCACCTGTTTATGAAGAGTTTCTGGCAGCAACTGAATGTTGATTTCATTCACTCTGGCCAGTGATTGCTGCTTGGAAGGCAATGCAGTGGAGAATTTTCGTAAGGCGTTAAGCTTGCACCATGACATTTTCATTCTGTTTCTGCACCAAAACCAGTCACCATTTAAGTGTTAACAGAATAAAGGGCAGGAGCTGAAAAAGGTTATGTTCAACTGCGAATGAACTTCATTCAAAAATCTATCCGAACAATCGAATTATCCGAAATAACTAAGTGCAACTAAAAAATAACACATGCTATCAAAATACGCTAAATGTTTTTCAACAGTTACTCTCGATACATATTTGATAGCCAGCATGGTTTATATTAAGGATACGGTCCGTCTGCATGACATTGTCAAAATAAAAATAACAGAGAATAATTGAAATGTCTCGCACATTTCAAGTTGTTGTTGTTGAACTTTCCTTTTCTCAAGGTCACAATATACTAATTCGAATTCTTATGTAATTTCGATCCCTTGCACGGGCATGGAACGACAACTCTGAATCGAGATTGGTGTATTTTTGTTAATCTTTCAAATAAATTAAATAATACAGTCAACATTGTGCACATAGGGACTACAATAACCATAACACAATTAAAGAGCATTTGTTTTTACTAAAACTACCATGCAAATATTAGACTGGTTCAAATCTCTTTGTTATATCTACCATTTCATTTCAAAGCCATTGTATGATATAAATTTTTGTGGTAATAATTATATGAAATATAGTTTTTGCAACACATATATTGCACGTTAAGTGAATAGGTAAAGTGCAAAATCAATCAAATGTATCTATATTTGATTTTAAAAAGTTAGAAGATTTGTTATACACATTCGGCGAATCGCTACAAACTACATGCGTCAAAATTGAACTGCGGCGAATCGATATGAAGCGAATCAATGGTATGGCGATTCGTAACTTTTCATCCATCTACCAAACCGAGATCGACAAACCAATATTCACTATCAAAAAGGAGAAACTATAAATGTGGGTTATTTATATATTCCATATATCAATATATGTATGCTTACCGGTATATATAAATAAACTTTAGTTATTCGCTTTCGTTTTCTTATAAATCGACAACATTTTCATGACGAAAATTGTCATTACTTCTGTTCCACGGGTGATATTTAAAAAAATCAAACTGTTTTGGAAAGCTTTTGAAAACATCTAATTTAGCTAGATCTAAATTGTCAAATATTGAAATGTTACCGGGCCGCTACCATGGGCGTCATAGGGGGTCAAGAAGTCGGATTATGTCTCTTTTCCGCCAGATACGTCGAAAAATGTGAGAATTAGTCCAAATAATGGGCCATCATGGAGTATCTCTGGAAGGTTACGATTCAGGATTTGAAATTGATAAATGTACTGTATTGTAGTGGAATATACCTTTTACTCTCATATAGAATTATCATCTGTCATCACGCAACATCTGAAGACATTCATTATGTTAAACCCACAGTAACTAATGTGATATGTAAGATATGATATTTTATGAAAAAGAAAAAAATGTGATATGTAAGTCGTGATAGGAATTGGAAGGTCCCATTTCAAGAAGAAACCTGTTGAATTGAGATGCCGGTAGCGGTCCGAAATACATTTCTTTACTCTGATGCTCCATCAAGACGCGTCTTGTGTAAAACAAGGGGATCTCATTTCGAATTCTTTTATTGCTGAATCTCAGTCTATTTGTGACTACGTTAGGTGGTGTTCTATCTATACAAAGTATCGCTTCAGCTAGATCCACAAAATCAATTCCTTAAGTCACTGGCCATGAACTTGAATGACTATGTAAATGAGCTTAATTAGTGTTTTATCAATATAAGTCATCATGTTACACGTAATGTAAGTTCTCTAGATGACCTCTTAGAAAGTCTTTGAAAGGACTATGTAAATGTATTTCATGCTATTAATGCGATTCATACTAATATTCGGTATCATGCTCTCGAAAAAAGTATTTAAAACACGGAAAATTTCCCGCCACTAGGCCCTAATGAATGCCTAGAATTGTTTTATTTTAACGTGCAACATCAAACATTGGACTCTATTTCACAAGCAGATAACTTAGTTGTCTGTCTACTTGTGTAGTATAGCGTAAAAAACAATATAATTCTGCAAGTGCTGATATGAACAGTAAAGGGATGCAGGATTGCGGTTTCAAAATGAATATTCAGCGTGAAGCTATTTTACATCCAACGAAAAAGTGTACGAACTATAACCGTTCGCTTAAAAGCCACAAAGTCTCATTGCTAAACCATTCGGCCATCGAAACAGACGATTCATGTATTGATAGTTTTTATATGTAATTGAGCCTTGCTCTTGCTCTCTCTTCCGCTTTCATGGATTGCTTTTGCAAAATAAAGTATCTTAGTCTAGGCGGAAAGTTTCGTCCCTGATTAGCCTGTGAAATCGGTAAAACGTATTAAACCGTTACTTGAAAAATGTTTAAAATGAGCTGAGTGAAATATACACTTTATTTTTGGTCGTTATTCGCTTCGTTCTCAATCGACCGTTGGTCTGTAAAAGGGGAATTTTTTCAAATCAAATAACTTGTAGTTTTTACTTTGAATTCAATGTCCTTGTATCAATTGAAAATCAAACGACTCTCTCTCTCTCTCTCTCTCTCTCTCTCTCTCTCTCTCTCTCTCTCTCTCTATCTTTCTCTCTCTATCTCTCTCTCTCTATCTCTCTCTCTCTCTCTCTCTCTCTCCTCTATTTCTCTCTCCCACTCTCTCTCTCTCTCCTCTCTCTTTCTCACTCTCTCTCTCTACTCCTAGTATTTCACTTCCTTCTCTCTCTCTCTCTCTCTCTCTCTTCTCTCTCTTCCTCTATTCTCTCTCTCTCTCTCATGTGGTTGGATGCCGTGCTGCTAGTTTATAAACCAAATGTTACACCTTTCTCTCCGTTTGTGTTGTGAAACCTTAACTAGAAATGCCTGTCAGATTTCTCCGAGCCGCCACCCCGTGCCTCTCAGGAGATAGGAAGGCTTGGATTGTTGCAAAAATGTTCAGCGCACATGAACAGTGTGTTCGTTTAAACCCTTTACCACTTTGATACGTGTTTTGACGCATTTGTAGTCACTAAGAAAGTAATAATTAATAAAAGCCCTTCCTTACTAGATGCAAGTTTTAAAGGCTTCATTTCCAACCCTTAGATACTGATGCGCAGCAAACAGCATAAAACCTGAACAGATGCGAGTTACTGACAGGCTGTTCTGGTTTGATGCTGTTTTCACATAGCCATTTTCACTTTGCTTCTGAATTGGAAAGGATTAATAATAGTAGGTACGAGTCAGTGAACATGCATAAAAACGTAACTTGTATGCATTTATTAAGTTTATAAATCCGTACACTTATCGTATAATACATATAAGTCACTGAAAAACATTTTTTTATAACGGTTGATATAAAAACACGAAATAAGGAGCAATCGCATAGTTTATATTGGAAACAGACAGGTTCAAGAAAATCTCTGTAAAGATTGACAGATCTTTGGGTTAACAAATAACACACAAATAACACACGCATGTAATGGTTAAATAATATGAAACGTAACAACATAAAGATATAAAACCTTTGATTAGCATAAATACGTACAAAAGCATGCGCTATAAAGTTATAAAAATATATCACAAGTTATACATGTGTAACAACTAACAACACAAGAATGTCCCTGAAGGAAATCGGAAAACAAAGCTTTAAGATCGAGGTTAAAAAAAACAGCTCACTATGTTATTCAATCACATAAGGCACGATATTTTCACTTAAACTATACTTATAGGTATACTTAAACTTCATAACAATACAAATCATAAAATGCTATTAAACACAATATCATGTTCCTGGCCACTAAAATTCGATAACTATCGTAACTGGCATCATATTTGACGCCACCTGAGTGTAACGCGTTACTAGGCACATGTCGATTATGTGTAGTGTTTCCTGGCAATACTAGTGCCTTAGAATATGTATGCGACAACGTACCATACCTAAATAACATGAAAAAATACAACCCAATAATATTAAACACACCGAGATTGTCGTCGCTTAAAAGAGAAGTAAAATTAGTTTTTTTAATACGTTAATCTAGATCTGGTAATGAAGCATTCATTATAAAGGTTCTATCACAATATACAAATTATTATGAATTCCAGGGGCGGATCCAGGATTTCGGGTTAGGGGTTGGGATATTGAAATATTTGGGTGCAGCGCAAAGCCCTGCTAGGGGGTTCAGGGGGGCGAAGCCCCCCGTAAGCGCCACAATTTTAGTGGTTTTGAAGGCTTTGACACTCACTTCGTACGCCGCGTCCGCCCCCCCCCCTTTGGATCCGCCTATGATGTCCAATACAATTGAAAAACGAATCAAACGAAACAGCGCCGTTATTACACGCAGATTCCATCAACTATCCGAATATTGTCTAATCCGAATCGTACGTCATCGGATGAATACTGTTGACGCCTCATTTCAAAACCAATACGGTCATAAAATTCATTCCAATTTTGCGGTTGAACAGTCATCCTGACCGTTGTCCAATCAAAAGAAGTCACTTTACTTGACCAGTAAATGTTTTGGTTATTTAAAGTCCCACTCATCGCGACGTATGTTGCGAGTACTATGTTGGCTGAAGAATTGTGGAACTTCTTTATGTCGAATATTACACAGTGTGGAAGGGTAGTAAAAAGTGACGACAGAGGTGGCGTGGTCAGCTGAGACAACGCCATGAATCCGAAAGACGACGGATTTCCACCAGCTAAAATGAATTTATCTGCAAAATAACATAAATAAAAGTACATTGTCCGTAACTAATGGAGCAACCAAATTAATTATGCGATAAACAATTGAATATAAATAAACATAAGATATTCAACATTTATTTCAAAAACACCTCTACAAAACCGTTATTTAGTTCTGGTCACGAGAAAAAAAAACTGTGCACCTGCCATATGTTAAGTCTTATACATCCATTGCTTTAGTAGAATCGATATGTTTAAGCGATACACATATGAAAAAGCAACCCTATACTGAAAGTTTGCTGTGCAAACGTGGATCTAAAATTATAAAGTCAGATTGTGCTTTGATTTTACCGGATTCATCGCCTTTCTTTGGCTGTTTCGTCCATGGTACCGCATACCCGCCCGTCCACTCGACATACCCGCACGAGCCACCCGCGTTGAAATCACAGGTTAGATACGCATTATCTGTTACAGAAAGGCGCAGTTGCTTGTGGGTTATGTGTCAAAATTGATGAATGTAAACACGCCTTATTCATGTTATTGTAGTGTTAAGTTGATTCAATAGCTTTGACATTAACTCACATCCGGACAAGCAGATCAACTGAACGTTTTGATATACAGACAAGTTTTAATCGTAGAAAAACGCGAATATGTTGGGTTAACTTTCTGCACAATCACTTTTACATTCTTGTACACCGCTTACCTAAGCATGGTCCAGGCACGATAGTTACGTTATCCAACCCCATACTGTACACGTTACCCTCGTCGTATGATGACGTAAAATGTAATCGTCTTACGTCACTTCCTACGTCTACTTCTGTCGGCGTCCACATCTTTGACGAACTATAATGGGTAATGACTCGCCATAGCAACCGTTTGTGGATGACACCTTCATTAACGTCATTACCGTCAATCACGCCGAAGACTGATAGTGTTATGTTAGAATTTCCACTAAGTTTAAAAGAAAACTTCAAACACGAATTAGTGCTTTGAATAAACTCTGGGGATTCTAAAACTGCGCTCGTGGATTTTGATTTCACATAACTGGGCTTGACGGCCTGCAGAACCATTCCTGAAACGACAAATGAACACAACTTCTGAAAATATCGTAAAAGAACAAACTGGACGTAGGGTTTGACTGGTTAGGATTAAAGATCATACAGTTTATGTATGGTTTTAATTTATAAGATATCCTTCTGTTTCTCGTGTTTTTTTTTTCAAATGACCATTTTGCGTACATGGCACTGATCTTCAACATGTTAAGAAAAAAACAAGCTAACCGATAATAAATTCAGATCAGCTAGTAACATTTATTTGTACTTGTTTGTCGCAATGGTTACCGCTGCGGGTAGATTGGGAAAACAGTTGACCATTTGTTTCGCTGATTTTGCGCATGCACTTATCGAATAATAATTTATAATTTATCCATAAATGCATACAATAAGAATAGATTCCTTGTTCACAACAGCAGAACGTTCCGTTTAATTACGTTTGTACTAGAAAAAGCATTACAACGACAATGAAAAAAAAATCATTATTCAATATTTACCAGTTTCTGACAAATTTTACCCATCATTATTGTTGACTCGAAATAAAATAGTTAGCGTTTAGTGGTAAACGCCCGAAACTACGTCATATCGACATCGTGTGCCAATATCTCCTACCATTGGTGTATTTGTCCCAGGGTCCTCTTGTCCAAAAGTAGGATCCTTGGGAGGAGTCCGTGTAACCACACCAGCCGGCCTCGAACGAGCAGTTCACGGAATTATCTAGAGTATATAATACAATATAATAAGAGTGTTAAATGAAATACTAATGTAAACGTTATTTACTAAGGAGACATAAGCTTGTAGCTATTCGACTATATGATACCATGTGAAAATACACTATAAGTCCGTATTGCAAATACATAACTACTTGTGCGAGAATGCATTCATGAGATAATAATAATGAATAAATCGCAAACAAAGACAATAATGCTCTGGTAGGGACTAACACACCGCCAATAATTCACGACCATCGCTCAAAAGCGGACAGGTTTTAAAAGACCAGTTTTGTTTTTCTGCATATTTCACTGTTCTCAAAACGAAAACTAATCCAATAAAGAAAATATGAAATAACGCAAAAATAAGAGCATCGTTCTGGGGAAACTGGAGCAAATGAATGTGCATAAAGTGTAGTTCCATATAAGTCTGTGCAGTCTGGAGCTAATGAATGTGCATAAAGTGTAGTTCCATATAAGTCTGTGGAAACTGGAGCTAATGAATGTGCATAAAGTGTAGTTCCATATAAGTCTGTACAGTCTGGGGAAACTGGAGCTAATGAATGTGCATAAAGTGTAGTTCCATATAAGTCTGGGGAAACTGGAGCTAATGAATGTGCATAAAGTGTAGTTCCATATAAGTCTGGGGAAACTGGAGCTTATGAATGTGCATAAAGTGTAGTTTCATATCGTTCTGGGGAAACTGGAGCTAATGAATGTGCTTAAAGTGTAGTTCCATATAAGTCTGGGGAAACTGGAGCTAATGAATGTGCATAAAGTGTAGTTCCATATAAGTCTGTGCAGTCTGGAGCTAATTAATGTGCATAAAGTGTAGTTCCATATAAGTCTGTGCAGTCTGGGGAAACTGGAGCTAATGAATGTGCATAAAGTGTAGTTCCATATAAGTCTGTGGAAACTGGAGCTAATGAATGTGCATAAAGTGTAGTTCCATATAAGTCTGTGGAAACTGGAGCAAATGAATGTGCATTAAGTGTAGTTCCATATAAGTCTGTGCAGTCTGGGGAAACTGGAGTTAATGAATGTGCATAAAGTGTAGTTCCATATAAGTCTGTGGAAACTGGAGCTAATAAATGTGCATAAAGTGTAGTTCCATATATTAAGTCTGTGGAAACTGGAGCTAATGAATGTGCATAAAGTGTAGTTCCATATCGTTCTGGGGAAACTGGAGCTCATGAATGTGCATAAAGTGTAGTTCCATATAAGTCTGTGGAAACTGGAGCTAATGAATGTGCATAAAGTGTAGTTCCATATAAGTCTGTGGAAACTGGAGCAAATGAATGTGCATAAAGTGTAGTTCCATATCGTTCTGGGGAAACTGGAGCTCATGAATGTGCATAAAGTGTAGTTCCATATAAGTCTGTGGAAACTGGAGCTAATGAATGTGCATTAAGTGTAGTTCCATATAAGCCTTGTGCAGTCTGGGGAAACTGGAGCTAATGAATGTGCATAAAGTGTAGTTCCATATAAGTCTGTGCAGTCTGGAGCTAATGAATGTGCATAAAGTGTAGTTCCATATAAGTCTGTGGAAACTGGAGCTAATGAATGTGCATAAAGTGTAGTACCATATAAGTCTGTGCAATCTGGAGCTAATGAATGTGCATAAAGTGTAGTTCCATATAAGTCTGTGCAGTCTGTGGAAACTGGAGCTAATGAATGTGCATAAAGTGTAGTTCCATATAAGTCTGTGCAGTCTGGAGCTAATGAATGTGCATAAAGTGTAGTTCCATATCTTTCTGGGGAAACTGGAGCTAATGAATGTGCATAAAGTGTAGTTCCATATAAGTCTGTGGAAACTGGAGCTAATGAATGTGCTTAAAGTGTAGTGCCATATAAGTCTGTGGAAACGTGAGCTAATGAATGTGCTTAAAGTGTAGTTCCATATAAGTCTGTGCAGTCTGGAGCTAATTAATGTGCATAAAGTGTAGTTCCATATAAGTCTGTGGAAACTGGAGCTAATGAATGTGCATAAGTGTAGTTCCATATAAGTCTGTGGAAACTGGAGCGAATGAATGTGCATAAAGTGTAGTTCCATATAAGTCTGTGGAAACTGGAGCAAATGAATGTGCATTAAGTGTAGTTCCATATAAGTCTGTGCAGTCTGGGGAAACTGGAGTTAATGAATGTGCATAAAGTGTAGTTCCATATAAGTCTGTGGAAACTGGAGCTAATAAATGTGCATAAAGTGTAGTTCCATATAAGTCTGTGGAAAATGGAGCTAATGAATGTGCATAAAGTGTAGTTCCATATAAGTCTGTGGAAACTGGAGCAAATGAATGTGCATTAAGTGTTGTTCCATATAAGTCTGTGCAGTCTGGGAAAACTGGAGTTAATGAATGTGCATAAAGTGTAGTTCCATATAAGTCTGTGGAAACTGGAGCTAATAAATGTGCATAAAGTGTAGTTCCATATATTAAGTCTGTGGAAACTGGAGCTAATGAATGTGCATAAAGTGTAGTTCCATATCGTTCTGGGGAAACTGGAGCTCATGAATGTGCATAAAGTGTAGTTCCATATAAGTCTGTGGAAACTGGAGCAAATGAATGTGCATAAAGTGTAGTTCCATATAAGTCTGTGGAAACTGGAGCAAATGAATGTGCATAAAGTGTAGTTCCATATCGTTCTGGGGAAACTGGAGCTCATGAATGTGCATAAAGTGTAGTTCCATATAAGTCTGTGGAAACTGGAGCTAATGAATGTGCATTAAGTGTAGTTCCATATAAGCCTTGTGCAGTCTGGGGAAACTGGAGCTAATGAATGTGCATAAAGTGTAGTTCCATATAAGTCTGTGGAAACTGGAGCTAATAAATGTGCTTAAAGTGTAGTTCCATATAAGTCTGTGCAGTCTGTGGAAACTGGAGCTAATGAATGTGCATAAAGTGTAGTTCCATATAAGTCTGTGCAGTCTGGAGCTAATGAATGTGCATAAAGTGTAGTTCCATATCTTTCTGGGGAAACTGGAGCTAATGAATGTGCATAAAGTGTAGTTCCATATAAGTCTGTGGAAACTGGAGCTAATGAATGTGCTTAAAGTGTAGTGCCATATAAGTCTGTGGAAACGTGAGCTTATGAATGTGCTTAAAGTGTAGTTCCATATAAGTCTGTGCAGTCTGGAGCTAATTAATGTGCATAAAGTGTAGTTCCATATAAGTCTGTGGAAACTGGAGCTAATGAATGTGCATAAAGTGTAGTTCCATATAAGTCTGTGGAAACTGGAGCTAATGAATGTGCATAAAGTGTAGTTTCATATAAGTCTGTGGAAACTGGAGCAAATGAATGTGCATTAAGTGTAGTTCCATATAAGTCTGTGCAGTCTGGGGAAACTGGAGTTAATGAATGTGCATAAAGTGTAGTTCCATATAAGTCTGTGGAAACTGGAGCTAATAAATGTGCATAAAGTGTAGTTCCATATAAGTCTGTGAAAAATGGAGCTAATGAATGTGCATAAAGTGTAGTTCCATATAAGTCTGTGGAAACTGGAGCAAATGAATGTGCATTAAGTGTTGTTCCATATAAGTCTGTGCAGTCTGGGAAAACTGGAGTTAATGAATGTGCATAAAGTGTAGTTCCATATAAGTCTGTGGAAACTGGAGCTAATAAATGTGCATAAAGTGTAGTTCCATATATTAAGTCTGTGGAAACTGGAGCTAATGAATGTGCATAAAGTGTAGTTCCATATCGTTCTGGGGAAACTGGAGCTCATGAATGTGCATAAAGTGTAGTTCCATATAAGTCTGTGGAAACTGGAGCAAATGAATGTGCATAAAGTGTAGTTCCATATAAGTCTGTGGAAACTGGAGCAAATGAATGTGCATAAAGTGTAGTTCCATATCGTTCTGGGGAAACTGGAGCTCATGAATGTGCATAAAGTGTAGTTCCATATAAGTCTGTGGAAACTGGAGCTAATGAATGTGCATTAAGTGTAGTTCCATATAAGCCTTGTGCAGTCTGGGGAAACTGGAGCTAATGAATGTGCATAAAGTGTAGTTCCATATAAGTCTGTGGAAACTGGAGCTAATAAATGTGCTTAAAGTGTAGTTCCATATAAGTCTGTGCAGTCTGGAGCTAATTAATGTGCATAAAGTGTAGTTCCATAAAAGTATGTGCAGTCTGGGGAAACTGGAGCTAATGAATGTGCATAAAGTGTAGTTCCATATAAGTCTGTGGAAACTGGAGCACATGAATGTGCATAAAGTGTAGTTCCATATAAGTCTGTGCAGTCTGGGGAAACTGGAGCTAATGAATGTGCATAAAGTGTAGTTCCATATAAGTCTGTGGAAACTGGAGCTAATGAATATGCATAAAGTGTAGTTCCATATAAGTCTGTGGAAACTGGAGCTAATGAATGTGCATAAAGTGTAGTTCCATATAAGTCTGTGCAGTCTGGGGAAACTGGAGCTAATGAATGTGCATAAAGTGTAGTTCCATATAAGTCTGTGCAGTCTGGAGCTACTGAATGTGCATCAAGTGTAGTTCCATGTAAGTCTGTGGAAACTGGAGCTAATGAATGTGCATAAAGTGTAGTTCCATATAAGTCTGTGCAGTCTGGGGAAACTGGAGCTAATGAATGTGCATAAAGTGTAGTTCCATATAAGTCTGTGCAGTCTGGAGATTATGAATGTGCATAAAGTGTAGTTCCATATAAGTCTGTGGAAACTGGAGCTAATGAATGTGCATAAAGTGTAGTCCCATTTAAGTCTGTGGAAACTGGAGCTCATGAATGTGCATAAAGTGTAGTTCCATGTAAGTCTGTGGAAACTGGAGCTAATGAATGTGCATAAAGTGTAGTGCCATATAAGTCTGTGGAAACTGGAGCTAATGAATGTGCTTAAAATGTAGTTCCATATAAGTCTGTGCAGTCTGGAGCTAATTAATGTGCATAAAGTGTAGTTCCATATAAATCTGTGCAGTCTGGGGAAACTGGAGCAAATGAATGTGCATAAAGTGTAGTTCCATATAAGTCTGTGGAAACTGGAGCTAATGAATGTGCATTAAGTGTAGTTCCATATAAGTCTGGGGAAACTGGAGCTAATGAATGTGCATAAAGTGTAGTTCCATATAAGTCTGTGGAAACTGGAGCAAATGAATGTGCATAAAGTGTAGTTCCATATAAGTCTGGGGAAACTGGAGCTAATGAATGTGCATAAAGTGTAGTTCCATACAAGTCTGGGGAAACTGGAGCTAATGAATGTGCATAAAGTGTAGATCCATATAAGTCTGTGGAAACTGGAGCTAATGAATGTGCATAAAGTGTAGTTCCATATAAGTCTGTGGAAACTGGCTCAAATGAATGTGCATAAAGTGTAGTTCCATATCGTTCTGGGGAAACTGGAGCTCATGAATGTGCATAAAGTGTAGTTCCATATAAGTCTGTGGAAACTGGAGCTAATGAATGTGCATTAAGTGTAGTTCCATATAAGTCTGTGGAAACTGGAGCAAATGAATGTGCATAAAGTGTAGTTCCATATCGTTTTGGGGAAACTGGAGCTCATGAATGTGCATAAAGTGTAGTTCCATATAAGTCTGTGGAAACTGGAGCTAATGAATGTGCAGAAAGTGTAGTTCCATATAAGCCTTGTGCAGTCTGGGGGAAACTGGAGCTAATGAATGTGCTTAAAGTGTAGTTCCATAGAAGTCTGTGCAGTCTAGAGCTAATGAATGTGCATAAAGTGTAGTTCCATATAAGTATGTGCAGTCTGGAGCTAATTAATGTGCATAAAGTGTAGTTCCATAAAAGTCTGTGCAGTCTGGGGGAAACTGGAGCTAATGAATGTGCATAAAGTGTAGTTCCATATAAGTATGTGCAGTCTGGAGCTAATCAATGTGCATAAAGTGTAGTTCCATATAAGCCTGTGCAGTCTGGGGAAACTGGAGCTAATGAATGTGCATAAAGTGTAGTTCCATATAAGTCTGTGCAGTCTAGAGCTAAGGAATGTGCATAAAGTGTAGTTCCATATCGTCCTGGGGAAACTGGAGCTAATGAATGTGCATAAAGTGTAGTTCCATATAAGTCTGTGCAGTCTGGAGCTAATGAATGTGCATAAAGTGTAGTTCCATATCGTTCTGGGGAAACTGGAGCTAATGAATGTGCATAAAGTGTAGTTCCATATAAGTCTGTGGAAACTGGAGCTAATGAATGTGCATAAAGTGTAGTTCCATATAAGTCTGTGGAAACTGGAGCTAATAAATGTGCATAAAGTGTAGTTCCGCATAAGTCTGTGCAGTCTGGAGCTAATGAATGTGCATAAAGTGTAGTTCCATATCGTTCTGGGGAAACTGGAGCTAATGAATGTGCATAAAGTGTAGTTCCATATAAGTCTGTGGAAACTGGAGCTAATGAATGTGCATAAAGTGTAGTTCCATATAAGTCTGTGGAAACTGGAGCTAATAAATGTGCTTAAAGTGTAGTTCCATATAAGTCTGTGCAGTCTGGAGCTAATTAATGTGCATAAAGTGTAGTTCCATAAAAGTCTGTGCAGTCTGGGGAAACTGGAGCTAATGAATGTGCATAAAGTGTAGTTCCATATAAGTCTGGGGAAACTGGAGCTAATGAATGTGCATAAAGTGTAGTTCCATATAAGTCTGTGCAGTCTGGAGCTACTGAATGTGCATAAAGTGTAGTTCCATGTAAGTCTGTGCAGTCTGGAGCTAATGAATGTGCATAAGTGTAGTTCCATATAAGTCTGTGGAAACTGGAGCTAATGATGTGCATAAAGTGTAGTTCCATATAAGTCTGTGCAGTCTGGAGCTACTGAATGTGCATAAAGTGTAGTTCCATGTAAGTCTGTGGAAACTGGAGCTTATGAATGTGCATAAAGTGTAGTTCCATATAAGTCTGTGCAGTCTGGGGAAACTGGAGCTAATGAATGTGCATAAAGTGTAGTTCCACATAAGTCTGTGCAGTCTGGAGCTAATGAATGTGCATAAAGTGTAGTTCCATATAAGTCTGTGGAAACTGGAGCTAATGAATGTGCATAAAGTGTAGTCCCATATAAGTCTGTGGAAACTGGAGCTAATGAATGAGCATAAAGTGTAGTTCCATATAAGTCTGGGGAAACTGGAGCTAATGAATGTGCATAAAGTGTAGTTCCATATAAGTCTGTGGAAACTGGAGCTAATGAATGTGCATAAAGTGTAGTTCCATATAAGTCTGTGGAAACTGGAGCTAATAAATGTGCTTAAAGTGTAGTTCCATATAAGTCTGTGCAGTCTGGAGCTAATTAATGTGCATAAAGTGTAGTTCCATAAAAGTCTGTGCAGTCTGGGGAAACTGGAGCTAATGAATGTGCATAAAGTGTAGTTCCATATAAGTCTGTGGAAACTGGAGCTAATGAATGTGCATTAAGTGTAGTTCCATATAAGTCTGTGCAGTCTGGGGAAACTGGAGCTAATGAATGTGCATAAAGTGTAGTTCCATATAAGTCTGTGGAAACTGGAGCTAATGAATGTGCATAAAGTGTAGTTCCATATAAGTCTGTAGAAACTGGAGCTAATGAATGTGCATAAAGTGTAGTTCCATATAAGTCTGTGGAAACTGGAGCTAATGAATATGCATAAAGTGTAGTTCCAAATAAGTCTGTGCAGTCTGGTGAAACTGGAGCTAATGAATGTGCATAAAGTGTAGTTCCATATAAGTCTGTGCAGTCTGGAGCTAATGAATGTGCATACAGTGTAGTTCCATGTAAGTCTGTGGAAACTGGAGCTAATGAATGTGCATAAAGTGTAGTTCCATATAAGTCTGTGCAGTCTGGGGAAACTGGAGCTAATGAATGTGCATAAAGTGTAGTTCCATATAAGTCTGTGCAGTCTGGAGCTAATGAATGTGCATAAAGTGTAGTTCCATATAAGTCTGTGGAAACTGGAGCTAATGAAATGTGCATAAAGTGTAGTCCCATATAAGTCTGTGGAAACTGGAGCTAATAAATGAGCATAAAGTGTAGTTCCATATAAGTCTGGGGAAACTGGAGCTAATGAATGTGCATAAAGTGTAGTTTCATATAAGTCTGTGGAAACTGGAGCTAATGAATGAGCATAAAGTGTAGTTCCATATAAGTCTGGGGAAACTGGAGCTAATGAATGTGCATAAAGTGTAGTTCCATATAAGTCTGTGGAAATTGGAGCTAATAAATGTGCATAAAGTGTAGTTCCATATAAGTCTGTGCAGTCTGGGGAAACTGGAGCTAATGAATGTGCATAAAGTGTAGTTCCATATAAGTCTGGGGAAACTGGAGCTAATGAATGTGCATAAAGTGTAGTTCCATATAAGTCTGTGCAGTCTGGAGCTAATGAATGTGCATAAAGTGTAGTCCCATATAAGTCTGTGGAAACTGGAGCTAATGATGTGCATAAAGTGTAGTTCCATGTAAGTCTGTGGAAACTGGAGCTAATGAATGTGCATAAAGTGTAGTTCGATATAAGCCTTGTGCAGTCTGGGGAAACTGGAGCTAATGAATGTGCATAAAGTGTAGTTCCATATAAGTCTGTGCAGTCTGGAGCTAATGAATGTGCATAAAGTGTAGTTCCATATAAGTCTGTGCAGTCTAGAGCTAAGGAATGTGCATAAAGTGTAGTTCCATATCGTCCTGGGGAAACTGGAGCTAATGAATGTGCATAAAGTGTAGTTCCATATAAGTCTGTGCAGTCTGGAGCTAATGAATGTGCATAAAGTGTAGTTCCATATCGTTCTGGGGGAAACTGGAGCTAATGAATGTGCATAAAGTGTAGTTCCATATAAGTCTGTGGAAACTGGAGCTAATGAATGTGCATAAAGTGTAGTTCCATATAAGTCTGTGGAAACTGGAGCTAATAAATGTGCTTAAAGTGTAGTTCCGCATAAGTCTGTGCAGTCTGGAGCTAATGAATGTGCATAAAGTGTAGTTCCATATCGTTCTGGGGAAACTGGAGCTAATGAATGTGCATAAAGTGTAGTTCCATATAAGTCTGTGGAAACTGGAGCTAATGAATGTGCATAAAGTGTAGTTCCATATAAGTCTGTGGAAACTGGAGCTAATAAAATGTGCTTAAAGTGTAGTTCCATATAAGTCTGTGCAGTCTGGAGCTAATTAATGTGCATAAAGTGTAGTTCCATAAAATGTCTGTGCAGTCTGGGGAAACTGGAGCTAATGAATGTGCATAAAGTGTAGTTCCATATAAGTCTGTGGAAACTGGAGCTAATGAATGTGCATTAAGTGTAGTTCCATATAAGTCTGTGCAGTCTGGGGGAAACTGGAGCTAATGAATGTGCATAAGTGTAGTTCCATATAAGTCTGTGGAAACTGGAGCTAATGAATGTGCATAAAGTGTAGTTCCATATAAGTCTGTAGAAACTGGAGCTAAACGAATGTGCATAAAGTGTAGTTCCATATAAGTCTGTGGAAACTGAGCTAATGAATGTGCATAAAGTGTAGTTCCATATAAGTCTGTGCAGTCTGGGGAAACTGGAGCTAATGAATGTGCATAAAGTGTAGTTCCATATAAGTCTGTACAGTCTGGAGCTAATGAATGTGCATAAAGTGTAGTTCCATATAAGTCTGTGGAAACTGGAGCTAATGAATGTGCATAAAGTGTAGTCCCATATAAGTCTGTGGAAACTGGAGCTAATGAATGAGCATAAAGTGTAGTTCCATATAAGTCTGGGGAAACTGGAGCTAATGAATGTGCATAAAGTGTAGTTCCATATAAGTCTGTGCAGTCTGGAGCTACTGAATGTGCATAAAGTGTAGTTCCATGTAAGTCTGTGGAAACTGGAGCTAATGAATGTGCATAAAGTGTAGTTCCATATAAGTCTGTGCAGTCTGGGGAAACTGGAGCTAATGAATGTGCATAAAGTGTAGTTCCATATAAGTCTGTGCAGTCTGGAGCTAATGAATGTGCATAAAGTGTAGTTCCATATAAGTCTGTGGAAACTGGAGCTAATGAATGTGCATAAAGTGTAGTCCCATATAAGTCTGTGGAAACTGGAGCTAATGAATGTGCATAAAGTGTAGTTCCATATAAGTCTGTGGAAACTGGAGCTAATGAATGTGCATAAAGTGTAGTTCCATATAAGTCTGTGGAAACTGGAGCTAATGAATGTGCATAAAGTGTAGTTCCATATAAGTCTGTGGAAACTGGAGCTAATGAATGTGCATAAAGTGTAGTTCCATATAAGTCTGTGCAGTCTGGAGCTAATGAATGTGCATAAAGTGTAGTTCCATATAAGTCTGTGCAGTCTGGGGAAACTGGAGCTAATGAATGTGCATAAAGTGTAGTTCCATATAAGTCTGTGGAAACTGGAGCTAATGAATGTGCATAAAGTGTAGTTCCATATAAGTCTGTGCAGTCTGGGGCTGGAATGAATGTGCATAAAGTGTAGTTCCATATAAGTCTGTGGAAACTGGAGCTAATGAATGTGCATAAAGTGTAGTTCCATATAAGTCTGTGGAAACTGGAGCTAATGAATGTGCATAAAGTGTAGTTCCATATAAGTCTGGGGAAACTGGAGCTAATGAATGTGCATAAAGTGTAGTTCCATATAAGTCTGTGCAGTCTGGAGCTAATGAATGTGCATAAAGTGTAGTTCCATATAAGTCTGTGCAGTCTGGAGCTAATGAATGTGCATAAAGTGTAGTTCCATATAAGTCTGGGGAAACTGGAGCTAATGAATGTGCATAAAGTGTAGTTCCATATAAGTCTGTGCAGTCTGGAGCTAATGAATGTGCATAAAGTGTAGTTCCATATCGTCTGGGGAAACTGGAGCTAATGAATGTGCATAAAGTGTAGTTCCATATAAGTCTGTGGAAACTGGAGCTAATGAATGTGCATAAAGTGTAGTTCCATATAAGTCTGTGGAAACTGGAGCTAATGAATGTGCATAAAGTGTAGTTCCATATAAGTCTGTGCAGTCTGGAGCTAATGAATGTGCATAAAGTGTAGTTCCATATAAGTCTGGGGAAACTGGAGCTAATGAATGTGCATAAAGTGTAGTTCCATATAAGTCTGTGGAAACTGGAGCTAATGAATGTGCATAAAGTGTAGTTCCATATAAGTCTGTGGAAACTGGAGCTAATGAATGTGCATAAAGTGTAGTTCCATATAAGTCTGTGCAGTCTGGAGCTAATGAATGTGCATAAAGTGTAGTTCCATAAAAGTCTGTGCAGTCTGGGGAAACTGGAGCTAATGAATGTGCATAAAGTGTAGTTCCATATAAGTCTGTGGAAACTGGAGCTAATGAATGTGCATTAAGTGTAGTTCCATATAAGTCTGTGCAGTCTGGGGAAACTGGAGCTAATGAATGTGCATAAAGTGTAGTTCCATATAAGTCTGTGGAAACTGGAGCTAATGAATGTGCATAAAGTGTAGTTCCATATAAGTCTGTAGAAACTGGAGCTAATGAATGTGCATAAAGTGTAGTTCCATATAAGTCTGTGGAAACTGGAGCTAATGAATGTGCATAAAGTGTAGTTCCATATAAGTCTGTGCAGTCTGGGGAAACTGGAGCTAATGAATGTGCATAAAGTGTAGTTCCATATAAGTCTGTGCAAACTGGAGCTAATGAATGTGCATAAAGTGTAGTTCCATATAAGTCTGTGGAAACTGGAGCTAATGAATGTGCATAAAGTGTAGTCCATATAAGTCTGTGGAAACTGGAGCTAATGAATGAGCATAAAGTGTAGTTCCATATAAGTCTGGGGAAACTGGAGCTAATGAATGTGCATAAAGTGTAGTTCCATATAAGTCTGTGCAGTCTGGAGCTACTGAATGTGCATAAAGTGTAGTTCCATGTAAGTCTGTGGAAACTGGAGCTAATGAATGTGCATAAAGTGTAGTTCCATATAAGTCTGTGCAGTCTGGGGAAACTGGAGCTAATGAATGTGCATAAAGTGTAGTTCCACATAAGTCTGTGCAGTCTGGAGCTAATGAATGTGCATAAAGTGTAGTTCCATATTAGTCTGTGGAAACTGGAGCTAATGAATGTGCAGAAAGTGTAGTTCCATATAAGCCTTGTGCAGTCTGGGGGAAACTGGAGCTAATGAATGTGCTTAAAGTGTAGTTCCATAGAAGTCTGTGCAGTCTAGAGCTAATGAATGTGCATAAAGTGTAGTTCCATATAAGTATGTGCAGTCTGGAGCTAATTAATGTGCATAAAGTGTAGTTCCATAAAAGTCTGTGCAGTCTGGGGGAAACTGGAGCTAATGAATGTGCATAAAGTGTAGTTCCATATAAGTATGTGCAGTCTGGAGCTAATCAATGTGCATAAAGTGTAGTTCCATATAAGCCTGTGCAGTCTGGGGAAACTGGAGCTAATGAATGTGCATAAAGTGTAGTTCCATATAAGTCTGTGCAGTCTAGAGCTAAGGAATGTGCATAAAGTGTAGTTCCATATCGTCCTGGGGAAACTGGAGCTAATGAATGTGCATAAAGTGTAGTTCCATATAAGTCTGTGCAGTCTGGAGCTAATGAATGTGCATAAAGTGTAGTTCCATATCGTTCTGGGGAAACTGGAGCTAATGAATGTGCATAAAGTGTAGTTCCATATAAGTCTGTGGAAACTGGAGCTAATGAATGTGCATAAGTGTAGTTCCATATAAGTCTGTGGAAACTGGAGCTAATAATGTGCATAAAGTGTAGTTCCGCATAAGTCTGTGCAGTCTGGAGCTAATGAATGTGCATAAAGTGTAGTTCCATATCGTTCTGGGGAAACTGGAGCTAATGAATGTGCATAAAGTGTAGTTCCATATAAGTCTGTGGAAACTGGAGCTAATGAATGTGCATAAAGTGTAGTTCCATATAAGTCTGTGGAAACTGGAGCTAATAAATGTGCTTAAAGTGTAGTTCCATATAAGTCTGTGCAGTCTGGAGCTAATTAATGTGCATAAAGTGTAGTTCCATAAAAGTCTGTGCAGTCTGGGGAAACTGGAGCTAATGAATGTGCATAAAGTGTAGTTCCATATAAGTCTGGGGAAACTGGAGCTAATGAATGTGCATAAAGTGTAGTTCCATATAAGTCTGTGCAGTCTGGAGCTACTGAATGTGCATAAAGTGTAGTTCCATGTAAGTCTGTGCAGTCTGGAGCTAATGAATGTGCATAAAGTGTAGTTCCATATAAGTCTGTGGAAACTGGAGCTAATGAATGTGCATAAAGTGTAGTTCCATATAAGTCTGTGCAGTCTGGAGCTACTGAATGTGCATAAAGTGTAGTTCCATGTAAGTCTGTGGAAACTGGAGCTTATGAATGTGCATAAAGTGTAGTTCCATATAAGTCTGTGCAGTCTGGGGAAACTGGAGCTAATGAATGTGCATAAAGTGTAGTTCCACATAAGTCTGTGCAGTCTGGAGCTAATGAATGTGCATAAAGTGTAGTTCCATATAAGTCTGTGGAAACTGGAGCTAATGAATGTGCATAAAGTGTAGTCCCATATAAGTCTGTGGAAACTGGAGCTAATGAATGAGCATAAAGTGTAGTTCCATATAAGTCTGGGGAAACTGGAGCTAATGAATGTGCATAAAGTGTAGTTCCATATAAGTCTGTGGAAACTGGAGCTAATGAATGTGCATAAAGTGTAGTTCCATATAAGTCTGTGGAAACTGGAGCTAATAAATGTGCTTAAAGTGTAGTTCCATATAAGTCTGTGCAGTCTGGAGCTAATTAATGTGCATAAAGTGTAGTTCCATAAAAGTCTGTGCAGTCTGGGGAAACTGGAGCTAATGAATGTGCATAAAGTGTAGTTCCATATAAGTCTGTGGAAACTGGAGCTAATGAATGTGCATTAAGTGTAGTTCCATATAAGTCTGTGCAGTCTGGGGAAACTGGAGCTAATGAATGTGCATAAAGTGTAGTTCCATATAAGTCTGTGGAAACTGGAGCTAATGAATGTGCATAAAGTGTAGTTCCATATAAGTCTGTAGAAACTGGAGCTAATGAATGTGCATAAAGTGTAGTTCCATATAAGTCTGTGGAAACTGGAGCTAATGAATATGCATAAAGTGTAGTTCCAAATAAGTCTGTGCAGTCTGGTGAAACTGGAGCTAATGAATGTGCATAAAGTGTAGTTCCATATAAGTCTGTGCAGTCTGGAGCTAATGAATGTGCATACAGTGTAGTTCCATGTAAGTCTGTGGAAACTGGAGCTAATGAATGTGCATAAAGTGTAGTTCCATATAAGTCTGTGCAGTCTGGGGAAACTGGAGCTAATGAATGTGCATAAAGTGTAGTTCCATATAAGTCTGTGCAGTCTGGAGCTAATGAATGTGCATAAAGTGTAGTTCCATATAAGTCTGTGGAAACTGGAGCTAATGAATGTGCATAAAGTGTAGTCCCATATAAGTCTGTGGAAACTGGAGCTAATAAATGAGCATAAAGTGTAGTTCCATATAAGTCTGGGGAAACTGGAGCTAATGAATGTGCATAAAGTGTAGTTTCATATAAGTCTGTGGAAACTGGAGCTAATGAATGAGCATAAAGTGTAGTTCCATATAAGTCTGGGGAAACTGGAGCTAATGAATGTGCATAAAGTGTAGTTCCATATAAGTCTGTGGAAATTGGAGCTAATAAATGTGCATAAAGTGTAGTTCCATATAAGTCTGTGCAGTCTGGGGAAACTGGAGCTAATGAATGTGCATAAAGTGTAGTTCCATATAAGTCTGGGGAAACTGGAGCTAATGAATGTGCATAAAGTGTAGTTCCATATAAGTCTGTGCAGTCTGGAGCTAATGAATGTGCATAAAGTGTAGTCCCATATAAGTCTGTGGAAACTGGAGCTAATGAATGTGCATAAAGTGTAGTTCCATGTAAGTCTGTGGAAACTGGAGCTAATGAATGTGCATAAAGTGTAGTTCGATATAAGCCTTGTGCAGTCTGGGGAAACTGGAGCTAATGAATGTGCATAAAGTGTAGTTCCATATAAGTCTGTGCAGTCTGGAGCTAATGAATGTGCATAAAGTGTAGTTCCATATAAGTCTGTGCAGTCTAGAGCTAAGGAATGTGCATAAAGTGTAGTTCCATATCGTCCTGGGGAAACTGGAGCTAATGAATGTGCATAAAGTGTAGTTCCATATAAGTCTGTGCAGTCTGGAGCTAATGAATGTGCATAAAGTGTAGTTCCATATCGTTCTGGGGAAACTGGAGCTAATGAATGTGCATAAAGTGTAGTTCCATATAAGTCTGTGGAAACTGGAGCTAATGAATGTGCATAAAGTGTAGTTCCATATAAGTCTGTGGAAACTGGAGCTAATAAATGTGCTTAAAGTGTAGTTCCGCATAAGTCTGTGCAGTCTGGAGCTAATGAATGTGCATAAAGTGTAGTTCCATATCGTTCTGGGGAAACTGGAGCTAATGAATGTGCATAAAGTGTAGTTCCATATAAGTCTGTGGAAACTGGAGCTAATGAATGTGCATAAAGTGTAGTTCCATATAAGTCTGTGGAAACTGGAGCTAATAAATGTGCTTAAAGTGTAGTTCCATATAAGTCTGTGCAGTCTGGAGCTAATTAATGTGCATAAAGTGTAGTTCCATAAAGTCTGTGCAGTCTGGGGAAACTGGAGCTAATGAATGTGCATAAAGTGTAGTTCCATATAAGTCTGTGGAAACTGGAGCTAATGAATGTGCATTAAGTGTAGTTCCATATAAGTCTGTGCAGTCTGGGGAAACTGGAGCTAATGAATGTGCATAAAGTGTAGTTCCATATAAGTCTGTGGAAACTGGAGCTAATGAATGTGCATAAAGTGTAGTTCCATATAAGTCTGTAGAAACTGGAGCTAACGAATGTGCATAAAGTGTAGTTCCATATAAGTCTGTGGAAACTGGAGCTAATGAATGTGCATAAAGTGTAGTTCCATATAAGTCTGTGCAGTCTGGGGAAACTGGAGCTAATGAATGTGCATAAAGTGTAGTTCCATATAAGTCTGTACAGTCTGGAGCTAATGAATGTGCATAAAGTGTAGTTCCATATAAGTCTGTGGAAACTGGAGCTAATGAATGTGCATAAAGTGTAGTCCCATATAAGTCTGTGGAAACTGGAGCTAATGAATGAGCATAAAGTGTAGTTCCATATAAGTCTGGGGAAACTGGAGCTAATGAATGTGCATAAAGTGTAGTTCCATATAAGTCTGTGCAGTCTGGAGCTACTGAATGTGCATAAAGTGTAGTTCCATGTAAGTCTGTGGAAACTGGAGCTAATGAATGTGCATAAAGTGTAGTTCCATATAAGTCTGTGCAGTCTGGGGAAACTGGAGCTAATGAATGTGCATAAAGTGTAGTTCCACATAAGTCTGTGCAGTCTGGAGCTAATGAATGTGCATAAAGTGTAGTTCCATATAAGTCTGTGGAAACTGGAGCTAATGAATGTGCATAAAGTGTAGTCCCATTTAAGTCTGTGAAAACTGGAGCTAATGAATGAGCATAAAGTGTAGTTCCATATAAGTCTGGGGAAACTGGAGCTAATGAATGTGCATAAAGTGTAGTTCCATATAAGTCTGTGGAAACTGGAGCTAATGAATGTGCATAAAGTGTAGTTCCATATAAGTCTGTGGAAACTGGAGCTAATAAATGTGCTTAAAGTGTAGTTCCATATAAGTCTGTGCAGTCTGGAGCTAATTAATGTGCATAAAGTGTAGTTCCATAAAAGTCTGTGCAGTCTGGGGAAACTGGAGCTAATGAATGTGCATAAAGTGTAGTTCCATATAAGTCTGTGGAAACTGGAGCTAATGAATGTGCATTAAGTGTAGTTCCATATAAGTCTGTGCAGTCTGGGGAAACTGGAGCTAATGAATGTGCATAAAGTGTAGTTCCATATAAGTCTGTGGAAACTGGAGCTAATGAATGTGCATAAAGTGTAGTTCCATATAAGTCTGTAGAAACTGGAGCTAATGAATGTGCATAAAGTGTAGTTCCATATAAGTCTGTGGAAACTGGAGCTAATGAATGTGCATAAAGTGTAGTTCCATATAAGTCTGTGCAGTCTGGGGAAACTGGAGCTAATGAATGTGCATAAAGTGTAGTTCCATATAAGTCTGTGCAGTCTGGAGCTAATGAATGTGCATACAGTGTAGTTCCATGTAAGTCTGTGGAAACTGGAGCTAATGAATGTGCATAAAGTGTAGTTCCATATAAGTCTGTGCAGTCTGGGGAAACTGGAGCTAATGAATGTGCATAAAGTGTAGTTCCATATAAGTCTGTGCAGTCTGGAGCTAATGAATGTGCATAAAGTGTAGTTCCATATAAGTCTGTGGAAACTGGAGCTAATGAATGTGCATAAAGTGTAGTCCCATATAAGTCTGTGGAAACTGGAGCTAATGAATGAGCATAAAGTGTAGTTCCATATAAGTCTGGGGAAACTGGAGCTAATGAATGTGCATAAAGTGTAGTTTCATATAAGTCTGTGGAAACTGGAGCTAATGAATGAGCATAAAGTGTAGTTCCATATAAGTCTGGGGAAACTGGAGCTAATGAATGTGCATAAAGTGTAGTTCCATATAAGTATGTGGAAACTGGAGCTTATGAATGTGCATAAAGTGTAGTTCCATATAAGTCTGTGCAGTCTGGGGAAACTGGAGCTAATGAATGTGCATAAAGTGTAGTTCCATATAAGTCTGGGGAAACTGGAGCTAATGAATGTGCATAAAGTGTAGTTCCATATAAGTCTGTGGAAATTGGAGCTAATGAATGTGCATAAAGTGTAGTTCCATATAAGTTTGTGCAGTCTGGGGAAACTGGAGCTAATGAATGTGCATAAAGTGTAGTTCCATATAAGTCTGGGGAAACTGGAGCTAATGAATGTGCATAAAGTGTAGTTCCATATAAGTCTGTGCAGTCTGGAGCTAATGAATGTGCATAAAGTGTAGTCCCATATAAGTCTGTGGAAACTGGAGCTAATGAATGTGCATAAAGTGTAGTTCCATGTAAGTCTGTGGAAACTGGAGCTAATGAATGTGCATAAAGTGTAGTTCCATATAAGCCTTGTGCAGTCTGGGGAAACTGGAGCTAATGAATGTGCATAAAGTGTAGTTCCATATAAGTCTGTGCAGTCTGGAGCTAATGAATGTGCATAAAGTGTAGTTCCATATAAGTCTGTGCAGTCTAGAGCTAAGGAATGTGCATAAAGTGTAGTTCCATATCGTCCTGGGGAAACTGGAGCTAATGAATGTGCATAAAGTGTAGTTCCATATAAGTCTGTGCAGTCTGGAGCTAATGAATGTGCATAAAGTGTAGTTCCATATCGTTCTGGGGAAACTGGAGCTAATGAATGTGCATAAAGTGTAGTTCCATATAAGTCTGTGGAAACTGGAGCTAATGAATGTGCATAAAGTGTAGTTCCATATAAGTCTGTGGAAACTGGAGCTAATAAATGTGCTTAAAGTGTAGTTCCGCATAAGTCTGTGCAGTCTGGAGCTAATGAATGTGCATAAAGTGTAGTTCCATATCGTTCTGGGGAAACTGGAGCTAATGAATGTGCATAAAGTGTAGTTCCATATAAGTCTGTGGAAACTGGAGCTAATGAATGTGCATAAAGTGTAGTTCCATATAAGTCTGTGGAAACTGGAGCTAATAAATGTGCTTAAAGTGTAGTTCCATATAAGTCTGTGCAGTCTGGAGCTAATTAATGTGCATAAAGTGTAGTTCCATAAAAGTCTGTGCAGTCTGGGGAAACTGGAGCTAATGAATGTGCATAAAGTGTAGTTCCATATAAGTCTGTGGAAACTGGAGCTAATGAATGTGCATTAAGTGTAGTTCCATATAAGTCTGTGCAGTCTGGGGAAACTGGAGCTAATGAATGTGCATAAAGTGTAGTTCCATATAAGTCTGTGGAAACTGGAGCTAATGAATGTGCATAAAGTGTAGTTCCATATAAGTCTGTAGAAACTGGAGCTAACGAATGTGCATAAAGTGTAGTTCCATATAAGTCTGTGGAAACTGGAGCTAATGAATGTGCATAAAGTGTAGTTCCATATAAGTCTGTGCAGTCTGGGGAAACTGGAGCTAATGAATGTGCATAAAGTGTAGTTCCATATAAGTCTGTGCAGTCTGGAGCTAATGAATGTGCATAAAGTGTAGTTCCATATAAGTCTGTGGAAACTGGAGCTAATGAATGTGCATAAAGTGTAGTCCCATATAAGTCTGTGGAAACTGGAGCTAATGAATGAGCATAAAGTGTAGTTCCATATAAGTCTGGGGAAACTGGAGCTAATGAATGTGCATAAAGTGTAGTTCCATATAAGTCTGTGCAGTCTGGAGCTACTGAATGTGCATAAAGTGTAGTTCCATGTAAGTCTGTGGAAACTGGAGCTAATGAATGTGCATAAAGTGTAGTTCCATATAAGTCTGTGCAGTCTGGGGAAACTGGAGCTAATGAATGTGCATAAAGTGTAGTTCCACATAAGTCTGTGCAGTCTGGAGCTAATGAATGTGCATAAAGTGTAGTTCCATATAAGTCTGTGGAAACTGGAGCTAATGAATGTGCATAAAGTGTAGTCCCATTTAAGTCTGTGGAAACTGGAGCTAATGAATGAGCATAAAGTGTAGTTCCATATAAGTCTGGGGAAACTGGAGCTAATGAATGTGCATAAAGTGTAGTTCCATATAAGTGTGTGGAAACTGGAGCTAATGAATGTGCATAAAGTGTAGTTCCATATAAGTCTGTGGAAACTGGAGCTAATAAATGTGCTTTAAGTGTAGTTCCATATAAGTCTGTGCAGTCTGGAGCTAATTAATGTGCATAAAGTGTAGTTCCATAAAAGTCTGTGCAGTCTGGGGAAACTGGAGCTAATGAATGTGCATAAAGTGTAGTTCCATATAAGTCTGTGGAAACTGGAGCTAATGAATGTGCATTAAGTGTAGTTCCATATAAGTCTGTGCAGTCTGGGGAAACTGGAGCTAATGAATGTGCATAAAGTGTAGTTCCATATAAGTCTGTGGAAACTGGAGCTAATGAATGTGCATAAAGTGTAGTTCCATATAAGTCTGTAGAAACTGGAGCTAATGAATGTGCATAAAGTGTAGTTCCATATAAGTCTGTGCAGTCTGGAGCTAATGAATGTGCATAAAGTGTAGTTCCATATAAGTCTGTGCAGTCTGGGGAAACTGGAGCTAATGAATGTGCATAAAGTGTAGTTCCATATAAGTCTGTGCAGTCTGGAGCTAATGAATGTGCATACAGTGTAGTTCCATGTAAGTCTGTGGAAACTGGAGCTAATGAATGTGCATAAAGTGTAGTTCCACATAAGTCTGTGCAGTCTGGGGAAACTGGAGCTAATGAATGTGCATAAAGTGTAGTTCCATATAAGTCTGTGCAGTCTGGAGCTAATGAATGTGCATAAAGTGTAGTTCCATATAAGTCTGTGGAAACTGGAGCTAATGAATGTGCATAAAGTGTAGTCCCATATAAGTCTGTGGAAACTGGAGCTAATGAATGAGCATAAAGTGTAGTTCCATATAAGTCTGGGGAAACTGGAGCTAATGAATGTGCATAAAGTGTAGTTTCATATAAGTCTGTGGAAACTGGAGCTAATGAATGAGCATAAAGTGTAGTTCCATATAAGTCTGGGGAAACTGGAGCTAATGAATGTGCATAAAGTGTAGTTCCATATAAGTCTGTGGAAACTGGAGCTTATGAATGTGCATAAAGTGTAGTTCCATATAAGTCTGTGCAGTCTGGGGAAACTGGAGCTAATGAATGTGCATAAAGTGTAGTTCCATATAAGTCTGGGGAAACTGGAGCTAATGAATGTGCATAAAGTGTAGTTCCATATAAGTCTGTGGAAATTGGAGCTAATGAATGTGCATAAAGTGTAGTTCCATATAAGTCTGTGCAGTCTGGGGAAACTGGAGCTAATGAATGTGCATAAAGTGTAGTTCCATATAAGTCTGGGGAAACTGGAGCTAATGAATGTGCATAAAGTGTAGTTCCATATAAGTCTGTGCAGTCTGGAGCTAATGAATGTGCATAAAGTGTAGTCCCATATAAGTCTGTGGAAACTGGAGCTAATGAATGTGCATAAAGTGTAGTTCCATGTAAGTCTGTGGAAACTGGAGCTAATGAATGTGCATAAAGTGTAGTTCCATATAAGCCTTGTGCAGTCTGGGGAAACTGGAGCTAATGAATGTGCATAAAGTGTAGTTCCATATAAGTCTGTGCAGTCTGGAGCTAATGAATGTGCATAAAGTGTAGTTCCATATAAGTCTGTGCAGTCTAGAGCTAAGGAATGTGCATAAAGTGTAGTTCCATATCGTCCTGGGGAAACTGGAGCTAATGAATGTGCATAAAGTGTAGTTCCATATAAGTCTGTGCAGTCTGGAGCTAATGAATGTGCATAAAGTGTAGTTCCATATCGTTCTGGGGAAACTGGAGCTAATGAATGTGCATAAAGTGTAGTTCCATATAAGTCTGTGGAAACTGGAGCTAATGAATGTGCATAAAGTGTAGTTCCATATAAGTCTGTGGAAACTGGAGCTAATAAATGTGCTTAAAGTGTAGTTCCGCATAAGTCTGTGCAGTCTGGAGCTAATGAATGTGCATAAAGTGTAGTTCCATATCGTTCTGGGGAAACTGGAGCTAATGAATGTGCATAAAGTGTAGTTCCATATAAGTCTGTGGAAACTGGAGCTAATGAATGTGCATAAAGTGTAGTTCCATATAAGTCTGTGGAAACTGGAGCTAATAAATGTGCTTAAAGTGTAGTTCCATATAAGTCTGTGCAGTCTGGAGCTAATTAATGTGCATAAAGTGTAGTTCCATAAAAGTCTGTGCAGTCTGGGGAAACTGGAGCTAATGAATGTGCATAAAGTGTAGTTCCATATAAGTCTGTGGAAACTGGAGCTAATGAATGTGCATTAAGTGTAGTTCCATATAAGTCTGTGCAGTCTGGGGAAACTGGAGCTAATGAATGTGCATAAAGTGTAGTTCCATATAAGTCTGTGGAAACTGGAGCTAATGAATGTGCATAAAGTGTAGTTCCATATAAGTCTGTAGAAACTGGAGCTAACGAATGTGCATAAAGTGTAGTTCCATATAAGTCTGTGGAAACTGGAGCTAATGAATGTGCATAAAGTGTAGTTCCATATAAGTCTGTGCAGTCTGGGGAAACTGGAGCTAATGAATGTGCATAAAGTGTAGTTCCATATAAGTCTGTGCAGTCTGGAGCTAATGAATGTGCATAAAGTGTAGTTCCATATAAGTCTGTGGAAACTGGAGCTAATGAATGTGCATAAAGTGTAGTCCCATATAAGTCTGTGGAAACTGGAGCTAATGAATGAGCATAAAGTGTAGTTCCATATAAGTCTGGGGAAACTGGAGCTAATGAATGTGCATAAAGTGTAGTTCCATATAAGTCTGTGCAGTCTGGAGCTACTGAATGTGCATAAAGTGTAGTTCCATGTAAGTCTGTGGAAACTGGAGCTAATGAATGTGCATAAAGTGTAGTTCCATATAAGTCTGTGCAGTCTGGGGAAACTGGAGCTAATGAATGTGCATAAAGTGTAGTTCCACATAAGTCTGTGCAGTCTGGAGCTAATGAATGTGCATAAAGTGTAGTTCCATATTAGTCTGTGGAAACTGGAGCTAATGAATGTGCATAAAGTGTAGTCCCATTTAAGTCTGTGGAAACTGGAGCTAATGAATGAGCATAAAGTGTAGTTCCATATAAGTCTGGGGAAACTGGAGCTAATGAATGTGCATAAAGTGTAGTTCCATATAAGTCTGTGGAAACTGGAGCTAATGAATGTGCATAAAGTGTAGTTCCATATAAGTCTGTGGAAACTGGAGCTAATAAATGTGCTTAAAGTGTAGTTCCATATAAGTCTGTGCAGTCTGGAGCTAATTAATGTGCATAAAGTGTAGTTCCATAAAAGTCTGTGCAGTCTGGGGAAACTGGAGCTAATGAATGTGCATAAAGTGTAGTTCCATATAAGTCTGTGGAAACTGGAGCTAATGAATGTGCATTAAGTGTAGTTCCATATAAGTCTGTGCAGTCTGGGGAAACTGGAGCTAATGAATGTGCATAAAGTGTAGTTCCATATAAGTCTGTGGAAACTGGAGCTAATGAATGTGCATAAAGTGTAGTTCCATATAAGTCTGTAGAAACTGGAGCTAATGAATGTGCATAAAGTGTAGTTCCATATAAGTCTGTGGAAACTGGAGCTAATGAATGTGCATAAAGTGTAGTTCCATATAAGTCTGTGCAGTCTGGGGAAACTGGAGCTAATGAATGTGCATAAAGTGTAGTTCCATATAAGTCTGTGCAGTCTGGAGCTAATGAATGTGCATACAGTGTAGTTCCATGTAAGTCTGTGGAAACTGGAGCTAATGAATGTGCATAAAGTGTAGTTCCATATAAGTCTGTGCAGTCTGGGGAAACTGGAGCTAATGAATGTGCATAAAGTGTAGTTCCATATAAGTCTGTGCAGTCTGGAGCTAATGAATGTGCATAAAGTGTAGTTCCATATAAGTCTGTGGAAACTGGAGCTAATGAATGTGCATAAAGTGTAGTCCCATATAAGTCTGTGGAAACTGGAGCTAATGAATGAGCATAAAGTGTAGTTCCATATAAGTCTGGGGAAACTGGAGCTAATGAATGTGCATAAAGTGTAGTTTCATATAAGTCTGTGGAAACTGGAGCTAATGAATGAGCATAAAGTGTAGTTCCATATAAGTCTGGGGAAACTGGAGCTAATGAATGTGCATAAAGTGTAGTTCCATATAAGTCTGTGGAAACTGGAGCTTATGAATGTGCATAAAGTGTAGTTCCATATAAGTCTGTGCAGTCTGGGGAAACTGGAGCTAATGAATGTGCATAAAGTGTAGTTCCATATAAGTCTGGGGAAACTGGAGCTAATGAATGTGCATAAAGTGTAGTTCCATATAAGTCTGTGCAGTCTGGAGCTAATGAATGTGCATAAAGTGTAGTCCCATATAAGTCTGTGGAAACTGGAGCTAATGAATGTGCATAAAGTGTAGTTCCATGTAAGTCTGTGGAAACTGGAGCAAATGAATGGGCATAAAGTGTAGTTCCATATAAGCCTTGTGCAGTCTGGGGAAACTGGAGCTAATGAATGTGCATAAAGTGTAGTTCCATATAAGTCTGTGCAGTCTGGAGCTAATGAATGTGCATAAAGTGTAGTTCCATATAAGTCTGTGGAAACTGGAGCTAATGAATGTGCATAAAGTGTAGTCCCATATAAGTCTGTGGAAACTGGAGCTCATGAATGTGCATAAAGTGTAGTTCCATGTAAGTCTGGGGAAACTGGAGCTAATGAATGTGCATAAAGTGTAGTTCCATATAAGTCTGTGCAGTCTGGAGCTAATGAATGTGCATAAAGTGTAGTTCCATATAAGTCTGTGCAGTCGGCACAGGCAATACAAGACGGCAATTTCCACGTTTATGGTATGTTTCGTTTACAGAAAGTCTCTTTTAACAAAAAAACAACAAAACATTATAGGCGGAAAGTGTTAATTCGGGACGACACTTTACGAACTTGCATGAAGCCCAGTTTTCCCAGACCGAGACTAATATAACGTACTGTTGACTTGGACAGATGTATGTCCGTCTATCCATTCAAGGAAGGATGTGACCCTCGTGTAGACCCCCGGGCGGTTGGTGTTGCCGCACATGTCCCCCCAGCTGACCACCCCGGCCACCATCCAGCGACCCGCCTCCGTCTCGCACAGCAATCCACTTCCGGAATCACCCTGTAAACGCGACATGTATTTGTCTTTAGCATACAATGGACCACTAAGTAGTGTTGGATCGTTACGAGTTCAGCTCTTTAGTAGATATTAATTTATTAAAAACAAAAGGCAAACATCCGATACGAAATGAAAAAATGTCCACATTGCCGGTAAGACAAGAAGTAAAGTAGTTAATAGGATAACGTCGGCTGTAGGAGAATTGCGATCAATTGATGATGTAATCTATCATTCGAAAAGTCAGGTTGTCAGTTTTTGTTTGCAATGGATGTTGACACTGTTTGTTGGAAACCGACATCAGAAATCACAATTGTCTCTCCAATTGTATTACTATTATGTGTAATAGATATTAGTAAGTTTATAAATAATTCATTTAATAGCAAATTACACTAGTACAGTGAAGGTTTAAAGTGTATTTTTTTACTACCACTCAACAGCAACAACATCACTCAAATACTACGGAACCTTGCAGGCATCCATTCCCCCGCCTGTGTATCCTGCGCACATCATGGTGTCCTTGATGTACGTCTTGTACGAGTACAGCTCGGTGCACATGTCGCTATGAACGATCTTCGTGCGCACGTGGCGAAGATACCTTGGGGCCAGCGTCGTGTAGTAATCTGGTATAGAAGGGAACATGAACATTTTAAATTTTAATATGGTTTCTGTACTTTTTAAGCAGACACGATATTATATGGTATATAGCAATTCGTTAGAATGATAGTTTAAATGATGTGTGCTTCGTGGCCCAAATCCTCTACCAGGTAAGAGAATATATCAGCCGCGTGCTTTGAAAACTGGGCATAATTCATGCGCGTAAAATGACGTCCAAGATTAGTCTGTGCAATCAGTGACGAACAAGTCCGCCTATACTGGATTTTTATTTAGAACAGACTTAATTTAAACGAATAATTCCATAAAAGTGTCACCCCTGATTACCATGTGAAGACTTAACAAGCTTATGTGAGAAACACTTATCGCGTACATTTCATAAAACGTGGCACATGGTTTCGACGATGAGTCAGTCCGCACAAGCGAACGATTTACACATACAGGCTCTTGAACCATGTCAAACCTGTGTTAGGGACATTGCTAAACATGTGTCAAGTATTCCACTATGCGTGTTATAACATAGTGTTTCTGAACCCAAATAATAAAAAATATACGCTTTCGAAATATAGGAAACATATATCTGCATATGATCACAACAAACGTACAGACATATAAATAAAATACGAAGTTACTTTCTACATTCCACACGCCGTATCCAACAACGTAGCAATTTGACGACGGCGAAAATTGTCGACCGTCCCATGGCAAACACGCGGCATTGACGTCATCACTGAAATCAAGCGGCCGCTGCAGGCGTAACAACGCGATGTCGTCGCTGTAAATGAAGTTGTAGTCCGGGTGAATGATGACTTCCGCCACGTGCCTGACCTGACCCGTGACGTCAGAAAGATCATGTGACCCCGCCACAATCGAGAGTTCCTGGGGGCTGAACAGAAAACTGTAAAAAAAAAAACAAACACATAACCTTCAGACAAACATAAAATGTTTCATGTGATCAAATTAATCATTTATACCCCCAATACACCGACTCCGTTCTAAGTACGTTCTGAAAAATGTGACTAAACGGGCTCGAACTGTGTCAGAACGGAGTGATCGTAGTAGCAACGTGTTACAAACTGTCTTCGAACTTTGTGGACGCCCTGGAACGGGGTTGAACGGGAGAGGTGTTTCAGAACTTTGAGCCTACTCAAAATTTTCTTCCGATCATCCCGTTCTACAATTAAACGTAGTAACAACGAAGTGGAAACGGAATGGACGTACTAAGAACGGATAGGTCGTATTAAGGTGGAGTTAGGGTTGTTACAACGTTCAAACCATAAATACAATACGTTCAGACAATGTGCATATAAATAGAGATCGTTGTCTCAAAATTCATCATTTGTGATATTAAGTTGAAACATGAACAATCTTGGAGCTCTTAATTTTGTAAATGTTGGCTTCGTGCAATTTTTGCTAGAATCAGAGCAGCAATATTCTGTTTTGTTGGGCCGAGAAAGAAGGCGAGACGACACAGAACTTGTTGGGTGAGAAATTTGGCGGAATTATTTCTTGGTGGCATTACACATGTACGTTTGGTCGGCTCAAAGCGTGAAACATAAATGAGAACTGGCAGGAACGTAGTCGGTTTTATTAATCGCCGTGCAGAAAATGGCTGCAACTACGTCCTAAACGTACTAAGAACGTAGTAGGACGGAGTGAGAACTGCCTTTGAACGAGTTACCACTGCACAACGAATAAAGAAGAACTGCGTACGAACGTAATCGAACTAGCTGAGGACGGGCTCGGTCTGACTGGAAACGGTATACCAACGGGGACAATTGGGAAATTGACCCGATTTGAACTGGATAAAGACGGACTGGCAACGGGATAGGACGGGATAGGAACGAGCTGCACGTAGCGCGAACTGTGTATGAATGTCATTTAGTCATATTGCAGATTTTTTTCTGACCAAAACTGCAAATTTAAGCAAGTTCACATCCTGTTCTGTATTTTCTTCAAAACGTGGTCTAACTGTCTAAGAACGTGCTTGGTGTATGGGGCCCTTTAGATAAAATCAACATGCTTTAAAGATATGGCAAGTATTGCACTGTACACTTTCTAGAGTTGGAGTAACGTGACCTGGACATGAACAACTAGACAGAAATTCAGCTCTATTTAAACTTGATCTACGGTTCGTAAATGGCTGAAAATCTTAAGTAGCTTATTATAGTTTAAGCCTATGATACTTTATAAATGTGCCTCGCTCTGGAAAAACGGGGATTAATGTTTGTGCGTAAAGTGTTGTCCAAGATTAGCCAATGCAGTCCGCAAAGGCTCATCTGGGACGACACTTTCCGCCTTAACTGGATTTTCGCTATAAAGAGACTTCCTCAAAACTCGTTGACTGTATAAGCTTATCTGGAATGACGCTTGACGCACAACCATTAAACCCCGTTTTGCTAGATCGCGCGCGGCTCAAATATAAATAATCATATTACACTTGCTCGATCTGCCCGCCGCTTCTTCCTGAGTGAAACGATTTTGATTGGTGTATACTATTAATTCAATTCATAGCTTACTCTTTAACGCAATGACCGGCTGTCAGCACCCAGTGTCGGCTGATAATGGTCCCACCGCAGTTGACAATTCCAGGTCCGACCCGCAATCCTATAATCCATGGCCACTGCCCTGTACTGGACACACTTCCGCCGACGACCCTCTTTTTCCGGTGTTTGTCCGCTTTCTGACCACATCCTGTTTCCGGCATTGACACATTTACAAAATTTCGGATGTAGAATTAGACATTTTCTGCTTTCAGTAATATTGCATGTGCATCGCAATGTAGCTTATGAAGACTCTATCGCTTTTTAAATGTACAACGTCGCATCAGAATTATGTTTCATAAATAATAAGTTGCCGCGATCCTTCAACAGCTACTCTCTACTGACGACAAACAATACGCATACTTGCAATGCTAATTGGACTGCGTTTAATGTGCAATCATGCATAAGAAAGTAATTTAATGCATGTGCTCAAAGTGTCGTCCCTGATTAGCCTGTGCGTCCGCACGGGCTAATCAGGGACGACACTTTCCGCTCTATTGATATTTTTCGTTTCAAGAAAGTCTCTTCTTAGCAAAAATCCACTTATGGCGGAAAGTGTCATCCCTGATTAGCCTATGCGGACTGCACAGGCTAATCTGAGACGACACTTTCGCACATGCATTAAACCCCTATTTTTACATAGAACGGCCCATATTAACATGAAAATGAAGCTGTTGATGATGCTTTTGCTGCCGATGATGGTCATTTTCATTTTTGTGATGATGACCATGATTATGACGGCAATGATGGTGATGGTGTCTTGACATAAATGGTCCTCATTATATTAAATTAATATGATTAATCGACACATATTTTATGATATAGCTCCTGTTTCTTGGGTTGAATTGACGTTGGTGTCTCAAATCTACTTTTTAGTATATTTTCCGTAAACCGGGTACTTTGCAGTATACCTTATGACTACTTGGGGTACTTTTACGTACTACCTGAGACGACAATGACCAATCGAGCATTACTTGGCGACAAAAAGTTTTCTTAGAAATCGCATTTTCTTTTGGACCATTGGCTACTAGAAGTCAACTGAATGTTTATATGTCTGAGATAAAAGAAAGACAAGGAAATGGATCACACGAGCCTAGGTATGGGCTCAATGCATGTGCGTGAAATGTCGACACAGATTGGCCATTGCTGTCCGCTAATATGGGTTGACACTCTCCGCATAAACTAGATTTGCGCTAAGAATAGACTTCCTTTTGACGAAAAAATACCATACAAGCAGAATTTGACGTCACTCATTAACATGCGCGTACTGCACAGGCTAATCTGCGAAGACATTTTATGTACATGCATTAGCCCACTTTTCCCAGAACGAGTGTACAATCAAGTAACTTAAAATTATTGGATAAACAACCTTAGACCAGTTGACATGTGCCTTTTATATATGTATGTGAAACTATAATTTACATGCATGTGAAACTTGTATGGAACACTTACCCGAGTCCATGCACACAATCAATGTAGACATGTCGTTTGCGCACGATGCACTGGAACAATGTTTATTAAAACAAGTTTAATATGGGCAGTTATGAGGTTAGTAGATCGAAATCTTGATCTTTTTTCGGCTTAATTGATGAAGATTAATTTCGAACTAAATTTCTCGGAGTTAGAATGTATTATTTTCTTTATCTGGTAAGCATTAATACACTCTTTTAATTTCATTTAATACCAAACTTCAATAGATGCCAAAATCTGTGAAAAGGCCCCTTTAAAAGAGGTGACCTTGGTAACAATAAACACAAATACTATTACAGTGGGTTATATTATTGCTTGGTAACGTGTAGGTGGGTTTTGTTCCTTGACGGGTGAATAACAGATAATTATAGATAGATCTACGTCATCAGTAATGAATATTATACTAAGTTGATTTAAATAAACGAGCAACAAAGAATATTGCAGATAAATTGACTTGCTTATTAACTCCGTCTACTTATTTAATGTGGCGCTTACCCAAACACTTCACGGGGGGGGGGGGGGGGGGGGGGGGGGGGGGGGGGGGTTATGGTTCATGGGTATTTTTCATTGATTCACTAATCAGGCTTAAATAACAATCATGATTATAATTTATATCAAAATATACATACCGTTTCTCAAACACTATTTCCGTTCCCGTCAGTGTCAGTCGTGCGTATTTCTGTTGTTTGTCGCTCTGCTTTATTGGTAGTACGGATTCCGAGTGACTGCAAACGCGACGTACAGATATAATATAGAACTGCATGTGTTGAGTTGCAGAACAGCTCTCAATATACACTATCAACTGAGACGTACAGATATAATATAGAACTGCATGTGCTGTGTTGCAGAACAGCTCTCAATATACACTATCAAATGAGACGTGCAGATATAATATAGAACTGCATGTGCTGAGTTGCAGAACAGCTCTCAATATACACTATCAAATGAGACGTACAGATATAATATAGAACTGCATGTGCTGTGTTGCAGAACAGCTCTCAATATACACTATCAAATGAGACGTGCAGATATAATATAGAACTGCATGTGCTGAGTTGCAGAACAGCTCTCAATATACACTATCAAATGAGACGTACAGATATAATATAGAACTGCATGTGCTGTGTTGCAGAACAGCTCTCAATATACACTATCAACTGAGACGTACATATATAATATAGAACTGCATGTGCTGTGTTGCAGAACAGCTCTCATTATACACTATCAAATGAGACGTGCAGATATAATATAGAACTGCATGTGCTGAGTTGCAGAACAGCTCTCAATATACACTATCAAACGAGACGTACAGATATAATATAAAACTGCATGTGCTAAGTTGCAGAACAGCTCTCAATATTCACTATCAAATGAGACGTACAGATATAATATAGAACTGCATGTGCTGAGTTGCAGAACAGCTCTCGATATACACTATCAAATGAGACGTACAGATATAATATAGAACTGCATGTGCTGAGTTGCAGAACAGCTCTCAATATGCACTATCAAATGAGACGTACAGATATAATATAGAACTGCATGTGCTAAGTTGCAGAACAGCTCTCAATATACACTACCAAATGAGACGTACAGATATAATATAGAACTTCATGTGCTGAGTTGCAGAACAGCCCTCAATATCCACTATCAAATGACCCATGCTCTGGGAAAACTGGGCTTATGTTCTCCATAAAAATCTAAGTAGCTAGTTATATTTCCAAAGTAGACATGGACAAAGAACTAAAATGGGCGTTTTTTCCTTGTTTTGAATGGATATATTTATTTTGAGGAAGATTTTTAGTAACCAGTAAAATCGCCGGCTGTCTGTGCTTGCGGTGAACAATGGGCTTATGCGAATTCATTAAGTGTCGTCCCAGAGTAACATATCCTGTCTGCACATGCTAATCAGGGACAACGCGTCCCACTTTCATGTTGTTTTTTTTTGTGTGTAAAGGAGTTCGTATTCATAGAGCAAACCCACTGAGGGAGGTTCAAAGCTTTGAGGTTATCACAGTTTTTTTAAACTTATTTATAATTCAATATTTAAGTGTAACATAAAAGCAATATACATAAATCATATCGTAAATTGTTACCGATAACCTAGTTTTTTGCAAAGCAGGTCACTTCCTGTCTGAACCGTGACGTCATAGCACACAGAGTGGTCTTCTCCTGCTATGTTTACAGCCAGTGTCCCGTGCGTGTCGTCCGACAGCGTCACTGTAAGGAAATAATAATAATACAAGTGAGCGTCGATTTTTGATAACGGGATTTCACGCATGTGCGCAAAGTATCGTTCTAGATTAACCTTTGCAGCCACCACCGGCTAATCACTTTCGGTGCTGTACTGCATGCACAGGCTAATCTGGTACGACTCTTTAAATTAAAAAGCTTACCAAAATCATGGACACTATATGTTGTTTGTGTTATTTTTGGAACAACAACATGTATTTTCTTGGTTTGTGTCGTCCATCTTGGATTTAGACCCCGTAGGCACACAATTTATCTTTAATGAGCATTTTGTTCTTAACAAAAGACAAGGTAGAACAACATCAGCATATTAACGAATAACCTTCCAATCATACACCGTTGGCCTCCGTTCCTACTAGACAGAATGAATAATATGTTATAGTTTCATCCCACTAGCTGGCATGGTTGTTGAATTACATGCGACACAAAAGGTCGATGGACACACGGACGGTATATATTTGTGTACGCTTATTCTAATCAGAACTGTTAGTCTCATAGGAATGTTTTAAGATAAGAAGTATAAGATAATCTTTTTAAACTTGACCAACGGACGAAAAGAAGAATACACGGATAGACGGACTGGTGTAAATATGGAACCCCATTTTTAACGTGGGCATTTAAACGTTAGTCATTATACACCATGAATACTAATAATATCGGCAGCGGTAATCATACCATCGATCAGGGGGAGGGTGCGATAACCGCTACAAAGAAAAAAATATCACAGTGGTCTCCCCTATATATATTTGCGCTTTCAAAAGAATGGGAGACCAAATGTGAAATGTGATCAGTATTAAAATAGATTCATTATTCAGGCTTCGCGACATCTGAGTTATATTAATATTTGAATGTTTTGTAACCAACCACATCCGGTCTCGTCCTCATTGAACGCGCACTGGCTGATCCCGTCACAGCGGTGAGAATTGGGGAGACATTTGCCGTCACTGCACGAAAATTCACCAGTCGAGCACGTGGCTGAAACAATCAAATGTATGTAATCAAAACGTATAATGCAGTAGACTACCTCAGCAGCATATTTTATCAATATATGCATAAAATTAGGTCGGTCCTTTAAAAGTTACGTACGTGAACAGTTAACATAAAATCACGGCGATTATTCAGTGACATTCAATACACACGTTCATATTAATTGGTAAGTTCTAAACGGATAAATTGACTGATTGACATAACAATTCATTCGCTGTAAAATAACTCTAAAAATATTTATATAATGTTGTTCAATCAGTTGTTTTCTAAAAAAAATTATTACATGCTTTTTTCTTATCAAATATTGCGATTGAGAACCATGTTAATTAATTATATAAATATTGCGTTAAGTATTTAAACTGGTGCTTAATACTAGTATCGTGTCGTTTCTCCTTTAGACTCGATACAAATTATTTTTTCTCATGTGTATAAATAATATTATAAAAATTTCGGGTCCTATGCCATATGCGGCAAGCGTGAGGCCAAAGAAGGCTGCGCAGTCTGGTCAGGTATCCTGTCCGCTATAAATCACACAAATTGTCTGGGCCTCATTAGTGACCGGTTAGCGCAGTGGTTGGAACACGCTCTGCTCCCTTAAGCGACCCGTGTTCCCTTTCCCGGAAACATGATAGTTTGGTCGGTTTTCGTCGTACCCGCCAGGTGAGATTTTTTCCAGGCACTACGTGTTCCACCAAACAGCTTAAGACCACAACAAAAAGTAACATCAATAAGTAACAACTGCATAGCTGGATATTACAGCTTTATTTCAAAATTCGCCCCAACTGTCGTGAGTCTAGTACGTTAATTGGGTAAGAGGGCTGGGACACACGCAGGGTCCTTGCATAAGTAGGCCGTCGCGGAAGGACGTCATGAACTTCGAAATACACACACACTGGTTTCCTTAGCGGACTGTGTAGTTCCTGACCAGACTGCACAAATGCGGTGGCTGGTCTGGAGTTATTATGGTCGCATATGGCTTATGACCCATTTTTGCATGACGCCGGTCATATAAAAACGAAACTGAAGTGCATGATTCAGATGTAAAATGCCAGCCGGTTTAATCCAAGGTAGTTGAATTATGGGATGCATGTACGACGAACCATTCACAAAATGCAATCTAATATGAAGAATAATGAGTGTGATACGGCAATTGACAGCAGTCATAGTATGTTTATTACGGCAATAAATGCAACGCTCACTGCATGATATTGTACGTACTTTAATGCGGTCTTCCAAGAAGACGCGCTATTTGACTGCGTACCGAGACAGATGTATGCGATACATAGAGAATAACAGGTTACTGTCCCATCGTTTTGTAATATATCAGGCAAGGCTTAGAATAATGTAACGGCGAGGCTAGAATAATGTAACGGCGAGGCTTGCCGAGCCGTTATTTTGTTCGTGCCGAGCCTGATATATTACAAAACGATGGGACAGTAACCTGTTTTTTTGTTTATCATACCACATGTTTCTAAAAATCTGCAAAACAATCCATTTTTTATATTTAAAATGTACGGATCCCCGCTGATTTTGCTGATCCGGCTTTTACACGTTGACATAAATGTAGCAACGGCGTTCGAAAAGACGACACGAATAATCGCTTATTTTAAACACCGAATAGCGAAAAAAAAGTTGTTTGCACTACGAATGATAAGAGTACACCCGCTTTAATTATAAACGTCTTTAATTGGAGATCAGGAATAGACTGCAGCGACAAATTTAATCGAAGAACACACTTCACCGAATAGTTTGGAGACGCCATTTTGGAGATGTGTATTGAAATTGACATTTTTGATGATGGTGTCAATATTGACATAAGCGTGTTAAATCGTTTGTTAAAACATTGAGGATTAGCATACAGTTATCATTTGCCTTGACTTTCTGTGCAACACTTGCGAGTGCAATGACTTTATCGATATTTAAGACTTATTGTCCCATTGATGACGTCATTTAACTTTGTAGTGCGGGCTGTGGTTATTTAAAAAACACACACAACGTTTTTGTGATTTATGACTTTAAACTAGAATAAAATATATGCGTTCTTGATATCAAATTGTTTGTTTTGTTGAACCTGATTAATGTTGATAGAAATTGTTGACTTTATTGCAAATCCCACGTAACTTCAAACATTGACTGATATAAAAACTTCCTGTTGACCATGATATAAAAAATATATCAGGCAACGTTATATCAGGCAGATATCAATGCGGTGGTATGATAAAATATAAATGTTTGGAGAAAATAATTTTCAACCCGCCGCAAAATATTACTAAGATCAAACGCCGTGAAATTAACAATAATACAACTAAGTGTTATATGTATTTTACTATCGTGCAGGATATTTTGTGTTTGCATTTGAATACTCAAGGATATTGCTATTTATGCCTTTGTTAAAGGGGCCTTTTCACAGATTTTGGCATTTTTTAACTTATTCATTAAATGCTTTATATTGATAAATGTAAACATTGGATCGTAAAAGCACCAGTAAAAAATCAAGAATAAAATTAAAAAAAGGAAAAGAACATTGCCCGGAGCAGGTTTCGAACCAGTGACCCCTGGAGTCCTGCCAGAGTCCTGAAGTAAAAACGCTTTAGCCTACTGAGCTATTCCGCCGAGTACACATTCTTGACGTATTTTATACCATATATAAGCAATCTTCGTAGTTTCACAAAATTTAACGACAAAAACAAAACTCTCCAAATTATTCAATCGTTTCGCGTTGCAACGCTTTATAATTTTTAGGTTTTAAAATCGTCAAAAGATGCATATAATGGCTATATTAGAGCATGGTAAATGTTCAGTATTACTGTTTCCTCACAAATATCAAAACTAAAACGAAAATTTGCGGATCTGAAACAACTTTTTTCAATTTTGTCAATTTACCAAAGCGTGAAAAGATCCCTTTAAGTTTCATAACATAATAATTGCTTACAAATCCTGCTGGATGAAATTATTTCACTATTATGTATCTTTAAAATATAAATTCTAAAGTCGACCCTGATGGATCACATTACACGTGAACTTTTATTTTTTACAGCCGGAAAGCATCAATTTGTCAAATGATTTATTGCGATTACTGTGCATATATATTGCACAACATACATTGAATCTGACACTTCTGTGTCCCGAATGAAGCAAGTGAATGCATAAGCATTGAATGCAATAGAGGTTCCATGAATATCCGGCACTTAAGTTTTCGTAAAAATCATCTCTCATAAGTTTCCGATTTCCATTATAATCCTCTAACCATTAGCAAGATAAATACATTCGCTCGTATAATTTAAAGGCATTCATACAACACAAAAGATTGGCAAATCATTGCATGGGAATGAAGTAACCCCACTAATGTTATTTAAGTTTGAACTCAGTTTTCATAACAATTTTGAAAAAAAAAATAGCTTAAACATTAGCTTCAACTATTGTCATGTTAGTATTGTTACATACTGCAGACAGGTTTCATTTGACTTGAGCTTGCAGACGTTTGCCAAACTTCTATTTGACAATATAATTCACTGTTCACTCCGTCCATTTGCAATAACAAGTATTAGCATAACGCTTCTAGCGTTTTGAAATTAATACTTAAATACAAATGTTTTTAAACTTCTACAACCGGATTTAGCCAAACATGGCTAGTAATCCGTTCCTGGTTGAAAAAAAGCGATGCACATTATAATTATTATGAGAATACCAAATCACTCAAGAATCGAGGATTGAAGGCAAACGGTTGTATCGTTTCAGAATTTTCTTTGAGATACAATAGTTGTACACTCAATCTGCATCCTCACAAAGAAAGAGTTCGCGGCCCGGAAGAGTATCACGGTGTAGATGCATATCGGTGGCCTCTCTGTCAAAATACTGCCTCTCTGTTCATTCTTGGCTGCCTCTCTGTTATAAACATGAAAAATGGATAATCGTAATTCACAAAACAGAAAAGAAAATCTAAAATCAAAACCCGTAAACACATTTGTGCATAAAAAGAGGTGGTCCATGAGTTGGAGCATATATCCAGCTACAGGTTCACAGTATTCCGCAGGTCCAAACACTTACCACAAACTCTATCGAAGATGGAATGATGACGAGGTCGGTGGAACAATCGTGCATACATGCCACTTTGATGACTTTTTAACATAGCTTTTATGTAATATGTCAAATATCTTATGTCGTTGATATCATCTTTATGATCAAAACCTTGCGTTCAATGTACGCTATATAGTAATTTTCATCAATTCTACTTAAAAAAATGCATACTTTCGCTGTCGTTTTGGCACGGAAAGCCTCTCGATATGCTCACTTTTCTGGCACGGGATGCCTAGTCGTCGAACTAAACCGCTTGATTTATCAAACTTCTCTTCTCGAGTGGATATGACTTATTATAGGCTGGACTTTTACAAAATTGAATCTTGTATGTGTGCCCTTTTTAGCTGTAAATATTTCATTTTTTAATATTTCTGCACACAATTGTGTGTTTTGGCTATTGGCGAAAATTGAAAGATAAAAATTGCTATGAAATGAATAAATTTTAATACCAGGGCTCAGTGAACCAGGAAACAATAAGTCCGAGTCAATTGACAGGGACGGAATGATACTTATTGACTGGTTCATCTAGTTGTTTTAAAGCCGTTTTCAAAGGACCAAGTATAAAATGGGCCTTTTTGATAACCTGGGCATAGCCGGCGTCAAGTTACTTGACTTGCACGAGAAAAATCATGAACTCGTGGCAGTTAACCGAATCTTTTGTTATTTCATGAAGTACTGTTAACACGTTTTCACCAATATGTGTTCATTGTTTCTGCAATTCATCAACGCGATCTTCATTACTGACGGATTTATACATGTACATAGAGATACTTCAAATATGTAGCCAATAGCGTTAGTTCAAATAATTGCGTTAAAAGTCCTATTTCGCCTTTGATATTTACATCCAATATTCTGACATTTAAATTTTTTACTATCAATACGTTTAACAAGTGTTAAACTTATTTTACTGAGAAAATAAAAATGTCAATCGACGACTAGAAAAATGAGTCAATCGAGGGGCTTTCCGTGCCACAAGGAAAGCGAAAGTAGGCATTTTTAAAGTAAAATTGATGAAAATTACTATATAGCGTACATTGAACGTAAAGTTTTTATCATAAAGATGATATCAATGACATTAGATATTTGACATGTTACGAAAAATCAATGTTAAAAAGTCATCAAAGTGGCATGTATGCACGATTGTTCCACCACCTTCGTCATCATCCCATTTTCGATAGAGTTTGTGACAAGTGTTTGGACCTGTGGAATATTGTGAACCTGTAGCTGGATATATGCTTCAACTCATGGACCGCCTCCTTTTATGCACAAATGTGTTAACGGGTTTTAAATTTTAGATTTTCTTATCTGTTTTGTGAATAACGATTATCCATTATTCATGTGAATAACAGAGAGGCAGCCAAGAATGAACAGAGAGGCAGCATTTTTACAGAGAGGCCACCGATATGCATCTACACCGTGAGTATACTTCACATACATTTTTGCATAAAGAAAAAAGTCCACTTAGTGTTACGTTAAAATCGCGTTTCTCAGCTCTCCTTAAAGTTCCCAAGAGCAGGGCATTCAATAGATGCATTCGCGAAGACGCGTATTAGGAGTTCCTGTTGCCCGATGCAAAATGCAGTTTGGTTGTATGCAACCGAATACAAAATGCTTTAACTATAACATCAACACGCCGTGAAATTTATAACAAAAGAACTATTTCGGATATTTATGTAAATTTCATGCCGGTTATTGTGTTTTTTTTAATACTCAAGTTAATTGCTTTTTTTATGATATGTTATGCCCCACTAACCTGCTTCAATTATCATTCACATTGTATTCATGTTAAACTATTGTAACATTAAAAAAAGTGTGTATAGTTCAAACGCAATCATAAACAATCGAACTAATATATATGCTAAAATAATCATGGCCAACTATGTTTGTGAAGTAACATAACATAAATATGGCTTAACCATGTCTGATGATATATTTAACCAGTATACATACATATTTAAAATATAACTCTAAATGTCGATGGTAATGAAACATAATTCCCGTGCCTTTATAGTTTTTTGTTCCAGCCATAAATGCATCATATTGCCAAACAAATTGTTATTATAATTGTGCATGTATCAAGCATTTATAGTTTTACCCCCCCCCCCCCCCAAAAAAAAAAACAGAAAAAAAAAAAAACAACATCACATTGTCGAATGATTTATTATTATAAGTGTGCATATATTGCACAGCATAAATGGGAACGGACACCATTGAACCCCGAATGAAGCTATTGAATGCTTTAGCAGTGAATCAAACAGAGTTTCGAATTCGATATCATTATAAGTATTCCTTAAATTAAACGTTCCTCTTTCCTATTAGTACCATTTTCATTATTATACGCTAAACATTAACAAGATAAATGCAATCACTTGGAGAATTTAAAGGCATTTATACAAAACAACGCATAGGCAATTTTTCTGTATTGGCATAAAGTTAGCTAACTTATGTTATATACTTTAAAACTGATTGTTGGTATTGTAATATACTGCAGACATGTTTCACTTGACTTTAACCCATGTATGCCTAGCGTCTAGAAAAAAGGCCTTGGCAAACAGCGTAGACCCAGATGAGACGCCGCATAATGCGGCGTCTCATCTGGGTCTGCGCTGTTTGCTTAAAGGAATTTCTGTAAGAAATATTCTAAATATAGAAATAAATACATGTATACTAGACATCCCTAACTTTGGAAATAAATTGATCCAATTTAGAAGGATGGGAGAGTCCTCTAGGCATAAATGGATTAACTTTCATCACGATTGCTGAACGTCTATTTGGTCATGATATGGAACGTTCGTTGCGTCCATTGGCACTGACAAGTATAAACACTACGTCTCGAGCGTTTGTAGTTTATACTTACATAATAAAAGGGATACATCAGGTTCAAATCTTTTTATATAGGAATAAACAGACCATGCTTGTATCGAAATGCTGATTGCACCTTTAGCCCAAAATTGCTACTAATCAGTTCCTCAATGAAGGTTCAACGAAAGCAGTGACATCACACCATAATTATTACGAGAATTAGATTGTACGTCATCGTGCCTTTCTGAACGACACTGCATTACGTTCACGACATTTAATACAACTTACGACAATCATTCTCGTCCGCCATGTTTGCGCAATCGGTAGTTCCGTCGCACCACCACTCCATGGGTATACATTCCCCGCCGTCCCCGCATCCTGTCCGGCCCCCGGGACACACGCCCCCTAGCGGACAATTGCAACACTTTTGTTTGATTGTCATGACTACTAATTTGAATAAGCGTTAGTAAATAAGCTTTAATACACGAGCATCATAAAATTATTCAAAACAGTGACCTCGAAGTGGACAGGATGGCTTTTGAACTGTTCAGCCGAGGCCGTGAGCATCTTAAAAGTCAGCCCCTAAACGTCGGGCCATTGTTTTGACTATACCATAAATGCAAATGCAATGACTGTTTAAATTTCAAAGTAAAATTCACAAAGTGTATTTCCTTGTTTAAGAAAGTGTTAAATATGTTTTCTAATGGTTTATAAAAGCGGTTTAAGGCCCGCTCGTTATAAATGAGATGCAAACATATCACAGATATGATAATTCGTCATATTAACCATTATCAACTCAAGGTAATAACTATTCATTATAAATGTTTGTTGGAAATTCTGGAAATTTCATAAATGCCAAATATTTTAATCCTTATAATTACATAGATTTGTATCATGAAACAAAGCATCGAACGAATTTACCTGATGTGACGCTAGTCTTCAGGTACCGAAGCTGGAAGCCTGACTTCTGCACGATGCCGTCCGACTGGAAACTGACGAGAACCTCCCCGGTCGCGTGCAGGCTAGGTGGCAGGTTCGAGCCGCACAAGACCGCCAGCTGCTCTGCCGGGACGCCGTCCAAACCCAAACGGTAAACGGTCAGTCTGTCGTACTTGCAGTGGGAGTCGAACTCAATGTCGAAGTGCTCAAACACGATTGCTATCATCTGAAGTTAAGGAATTTTCGTCAAGGTCCAATTACAAGAAATACTATATCTTAAATACCGTCATAATGTAACATATTCAAAAAATTGCCTGTTATAGTTCAGTTTTGACTAGCTGAAATCACAGGAGGGAAGCCCATAGTATTATTATTTTATTTATATATATATATATATATATATATATATATATATATATATATATATATATATATATATATATATATATATATATATATATATATATATATATATATGTACAAATAATACTATGGGCTTCCCTCATGTGGCTGAAATGATCAACCGTAATTCAAATCTCGTCCCAATTCTCGTGTGTCTAGAACGTTAATTAGGTAGGAGTGTTTGGACACGCTAGCAGGTCCTCACACAATGCAACCTCAGAAACATTAGCAACCCATAAACTTCGAAATCAAAACAAAAACATTGGTCAATAAAAATAAATGTGTATAATTTGAAAACCTTGCCTTAACAAAATTCTTAGTCCTGTAAAATGTTAACACATTGATGAAGTGAATAAAACAGCAACACATGATATGAGTACCTTATTGGCTCCAGCTGATATTATCCAAGAGCAGTTGCTGTTTGGAGCATAGGTTTTACTGTTCTTAAATTCGGGTGACGTAATAATTCCCGCGCTTTCTTTTAACACCAGCGCGTGTTCGAATTCTGAGCAAGAATTGCCGCTTGCACTTATCGGGTTGGTAGACGACATTGAAGATGGCAAGGTGACAGAAGCAGTTGAGTGTGTGGGCACTGACTGCGGTAATGCAGACACTGAAAATGACACGGTCGAAGATGCCTTCAACAGTGTTGATAAAATTGTTGTCTGAACAGTTGTAGGTTTTACTGATGTCGATCTTGATGATACTGAGGCAGTCGTAGAGGGCTCCGCGGTGGAGTCAGACTTGGACATTTCTGTATAAGTCGATGATGTAGATGCTGATGGTGCATTGTCGGTTGTTAATGTGTTTGTAGCTGTATTTTCTACTGGTGAAGTCAGGCTTCCAGTTCCAGGTGTCTTACTTTCGATACCAGTGACAAAGATGGTGGTTTGGTTATTAACATATGTCTTTACAGTGGGGATCGATGTTGCCGTGCTCTTTGCCGTAGAAATAGGTTTTAAACTTGTGTAAGAACTCTTCGCGTATGCAGACACGGAAATTGATGAAACTGCGATGTTTGAAGAAGTATTTTGTGATGTGGTTGTGTAGTTCTGCTGTATTGTATGCGACTGTGTTGAACTGGGGCTTCCATTTATTGGGGTTTGAACTGTAGCGTCTGAAAGCTCAACTGATATGTTGAAACCACGTCTAGTAATGAAACCATCAGAAAAGAACTTCAATCGGATAGGCAAGGCTTCGTTAAGTTTTAGATCTGTTTTAGTGTTCAGAAGACAAACCATACGCTTGTTCTTGTCATTGACCGTGCGGATATAGCTCGGTGCGCATGCGTCATACGAGCCAATTGAGTGCCCTTTGTCGAGCCAGCCACAGAATCGTACGGCAATGTTGGATTGTTCCAGTGTCAGGTAGTCCCAGGTACACTCTTGGTTTAGTTCAAGTTCAAAGTCGGAGATCGACAATTTTACTTCCTGTAAACAAGTATGCGTATGTGAGACAGCACTATTGAAATAAATAACGATTATTGTGAATTGTGTTATAACTACGTATAACTTGTTATAAACATGAAACGAGATATCGAAAGCGACACGTTTTAGTCGTTTTATCTTTGTCTTTTTGCCAACGTATTATGTATTAATATTGTCTATACCTTGTGTGGTGGCGGCACGATTTCCACATTACATTCAGTGTTCAGCGGGTACGCCTGTTTCTCCGTGTATCCCGGACTGACAAGGAACAGACTGTCTTGGATTTGTAGATGCGAGTAGTGGCAAATATCAACAATCTTCCCTGGCGTCTTAGTCGAGGTACCCGTCGTCTTTTCTGCTAATGGCGGGACGTCTTGATTACCAGGAGTGGTTAATGGCGGGACGTCTGGATTACCAGGAGTGGTAAATGGCGGGGCGTCTGGATTTCTTTTTGTTGAAACAGTAGCGCCTTCACTGATATTTTTTATGGATGATGTCTTGTCTGCTAGAGAGGTCTCGTCTGTTGAACTGTCGTATTGCTGTGTTACCGATGGCGATGTTGGATTAAACGAAGTTGGTTTTGCTGTTTCAACAGAAGTGACTGATGACGTTTGCGACGAAGATGTATCAGATGTCGAATAGTAGTGTGCTTTTGATGAGGATGTAGACGACAAGGATGTCGATGTTGAAGTTGTTTTTTGTGATAATAATGATAGTGCATCTGATGCCATTGCAACTGAAGATGTTTGTGGTGTAAAAACTGATGTCGACTCAAGTGACTTTGTTGTAGTCGATGGCGACATAGATTGGGTTACAGCTGTGGCCGGTTCACCAAGCTGAGGCGTTGAAGACATACTGGGCAGGTTTTTGTTAGTGAATGTACTGACTGCTGAAGGTGTTGTCTTTGGCAGCGCTAGGAATATAATATAGGTCAGAATTACAAACACAAACATATGAAGCGTCACCTTCTTAAAGAAAAATATTAAAAATGAAATAATAATCACAAACAAATCCGTTAGCCTACCTTCGCGTTTAATAAAATGAGTGTCTACCCAACGACACAGAATCGTTTTAATAGATATATTGTTTTTTAAACGCGTTTTTCTTCAATACCACGCTTTGTACTATAACTACAAATTAAAAAATCCTATAACTAAATCGGTAACTTGCAGACATTTTTAAAAGATTGTTTAATCTGATGTCTGTGAACAAATGTATAGTGTACTAAGTACCTACAGCGTTGACAACTTGCAATTACTTAACATTAATGTAGCGTTTACATATTTAAATCAACAAATTATGTGAGGTGGACATTTCAAAATTGCATTATGTGTGCTTTTTATTCAGATTGTTATGCAACAGTAAATCTTTCGATGTTCGTTGTATGATATAAACCGACAAAGAATGTAAGCACGTTAACAGTTTGAGAGATGACGCAAAATACATTTGTTGGAATTATTTTTCTTATACGAAACAATTAATGGTTTAAACTTAATAATGATCTGGCATCAACGAAAGCCAGGGTACACATTCTTCTGTCACGACTTTATAGATGAACCTTTTATATGGGACTACCGAAGTTAATGTATGTGCTTAAAGCGTTTGCCAGATATACATGTGGAGTCCGCACATGCTATTCAAGGGCGATACTTTCCGCCTTGATTGGCCATTCATAAAGCTCAGTTTTCCTACAACGATTCTCATTTAAATTTCATAAGTCATAAAGATGCAAGCATGCTTCTAAAAGAATCGTTCATTGCTCACCATATATTTTTATAACAAATCCATCAGCGGGAACGACGTAATCCGAATGGAAGATCACATCAATTTGGTCGGACGTGGTTTTTATTGATTTCGGCTTGTCAAGGCCGCACAGTTTTCTCACAAAGTCACCTCTGATTGTCATCTGTACATAATCCCAGTTGCACTGTGATTGGTATTCTACTGCGAACGTGAGAAATTCGATGCTGACTTCCTAGACGTTAGAGAAACAAATTGTTTCATGCAATTGAAGAACAAAAACAAAACAAAATAGGGCGACCAATTAAAAAGTTGTTAAGTGTATATTGCACAATTATTTCTGAAATATGTTAAAGTATTTCATACTGAGTTGAATATTATTAAAACGATCGAGTCAAACATATTATGTATGAAACTATGCATGTTATTATTTCGATTTACCGGAAAATGTATATACCTTCATTTGTGCATTGGTGAGCGTCACTTCACAATGTTTGTTCAAAGGGTATTTCCCGGTACCCTCAGTCGGAGACTTCAAATACATCATTCCTACCATATCGTTCAAGTTAAAAGACGTTAGAGCCGACTCGCACATGGTCAAATTTACAGAAGCAGCATGTTCGTCAAGTGTGTCAGCGGTTGTTGAGGATGAAGACGATTTTGTGGTTTGCGTTGAATGGGGCAAAAATGATAAAGTCGTACCAGTTGCTAGCGGGCTTGTGGTAGTGGTTGGTGTAGTTGATGACGAATCCGGTGAGGTCGAAGTCGATGCTGTGTGTAATACAGTTAATGCTAAATCTTTTAAAGTCGAAGATGACTCTGGTAAAATCGATGGGTTTAATTGTAATGTTGAAACTGGCGATGACGTTGCGGCTTCCGTTTTTGAAGTTAACGATGATGTAGATATTGATGGAATATTTGATGTTGTTGATTTCAGCGAGGATGACGATACTGTTATGGAAGAATAATATTTTTTTCAGTCACTATATCGGATTCCGTAATGTAAAATAACAACATACGGTAAATAGCGTAAATAGTTTGTGTTATTTAAAATAACGATCTGTTAATGATTGTTTTGATTTTCAATTAAATATATATACAAAGAAATTTAAACTGTACTGTGTATTGACGTATAAGGTGATATGAATAAATTGACCTTATTTACTGATGTGAAGTCCGGAAATGCATTAAGTGACAAAAAGCTTTTTGTGTTTAGAAACTTTCCAAAGCAGTATGTACCATTGTTGATAAGTCGAACTGTTGCTTTAAACCCTTTCTTCTGGACCACTTCATCGGAACGAAACACCAGACACACCTCGTAAGACGTGCTGATGAAGGTAAATGGTTTGACCGCCCCACAGTACGGTTTTGTCCCCCGTGGCTCCGTCACGTGGTTGCAGGGTTTCTCGTGCACTGTCACATAATCCCACTGACATTGACCCTGGTACTCCACGTCAAAATCGTCGAAGACGAGTTGAAGTTGCTGTGGTATAGAGACTCGCTCAATGGAAACTGTGCTTAATGCATGTGCGTAAAGTGTCGTCCCAGATTAGTGTTTGCAGTCGGCACTTTACGCCTAGACTGCAGGTTTGTTTGGAAGAGACTTCATTTCAACAAGAAAATGTATAACAGCGGAAATTGTCGTCCCTGATTAGTATGTGCGGACTAAACAGGCTTATCTGGGATAGAAACTGACGCACATACATTAAGCCCAGTTTTTCCAGAACGAGATCGATCTATGAAAAAAGATCCCGGTGTTTTTCGACACATGCTTTTCTTAGCTGATAAATGAAGATTTGCTTGTTTCTGTGTCTTACAGCAAACAATCAATCACACAAATACAAAATTAAAAAATCTCTCTATACTGATATACATGTAATACATGTCATGTATGAGTTTTAAGCCTGAAAATTGCGCGGTTTGAACGAAACTAATTCTGTTCATAGTTGCATTTTGATGACAGTGGTTCATATCTTCAAATAACGGCTTAGCTGCATTTGTGTATCATAAATGTTGTAAATTGATTTTAATATTAGCAAAATTCTAGTTAAGAAGAAATCCTACTTGTTTATCATGCGCCTGTATATCCCAGAATACATTTGTTCGCAGAGGGTATGCCCCATGCTCGTAACCCGGTGACGTAACAACGACGTCATTTGTTGCGTAAACTGTGATGCTATGCTTCGAAACAATCGGTTTACTTCCGGTAAGTACTGGTAAGATATCTGAAGTATAATAAACATGAATATGTGATTGATTTTTGTCGACAAACCGGACATGTGAGATTCCCTCTGGTTTTAACAGTTTCCATGTACAAAACCATTTAAATACATTGAAAACACGTATATTCTTTTAGAAACACAACAACAATTTCTCTGTCGGAATACTAAAACTCAATCACACTCATAACAAACAGCATCCAAATGATCTAATAAACTCGAAATTCCACAATGTGACCTTAAGTATCATCAAGTATTGAGAATGTCGCACCTCGTAACCACAAGAAAAACACAACAACTAAATTTGATTATATGAAAACACGAAAAGGAAAAAGATCGGTACTCAGCATAATAGCATAGTAAATATCTGACATTCGATCACGTTTTCAAAACAAATTTCCGACACTGAGGTTAACAGGCATGATTTTAATTGTATGTAAGAACTCCTTTTCATTCTTTTAATTTCAGTGCATGGGATGCATTTCTATCGATGCGAACTAGTATATATTACATACCAACAATACTCTAGACCTACTTTGATCAGTTTTCGTATTTAATGAACAGCCTCTACATTAATTATAATTACAAAATTATGCCAATAATTACGCTTCTGCATTTTCCAATAAAACGACGTATAGTCTCATAATATATATTCTTTTCATTGTTGAAAATATGTGTCCTGATTAATTGGTATGAAAAGCTGAAAACTGTTAAGGCAGTCCGAAAAAAACAAATATATCAAATCTAAATTAACTTACTATTTCGATCATCTGCATCGTTTCAAGGTTTGGTTTACTAAATAGTATGAAATCTCGCCGTAAGCAGATATTTGATATTTTCATATAAATATTTTGCTATGCCTTATTCTCATAGTATCGGCCCTCCTCATTTAATCGTGACTTTAACGAAAACCCCTTAATGAGTGCTAAACAGTTAATGCTTTTCAATTTTTAGACGTTTTAATTTATTTGCTGTTATTATTGACTATTAGATCATTGTCATGATGTCCAGTTTTCATTGTAAAGTAGGCCATGTTTACCCCAGACTGATGTTATGATTATTTAAATTACGAAACGCATACTTGTTTTGTGTGTTTTGGTTTATCAGTAGGTTTATCAAATGTTTTATAAGTTGCATATTTGTGAAAACATGTAAAACTATTTAAAGAAACACATGAACAAAGAATTCATTTTTCCATTAAGAAACTATTTATAGAGCAAGCACATGGATGATGCGCATAAAAACAAACCTTAGCAACCAATCAGAAGGGCCGCTATATGGAACACATGTTTACATGATATAGATGACTATGTACATTGTGCTAAGCCTAGTCGGTATTTTGTCAAAACATTGCCGATTTAAATGCAGTTTTCGTTGTTATGTCCGATAATACACATTTAACTATATATTTACGTTTTAAATATGTTGTTGTTGTAGTTTTTCACCCAAATATTTAGACGTTTTCATTAAAAGGTCCGATACAACAAATATACATACTAGTTATTCACATGAGTTTGAAATTTTAATAATGAATATATTTGCATAACAGCCTGGAACATTTTTTATATCATATTTACTAATCCCACCGCGATTTATTACAATGTAGACCACAACACACATTGCGTTCCACCTTCAAAAAGTATATTAACCACAAACATATTGTTCATTCAAATACATGTACGTATAGCTATACAAAATAGCATCACATTCAATGATTTTTTAAAAATCTTATTTTCAAACGAACTTAAGATGTTTTTCTTATTCAGCTCAAGAACCACTTAATGCTCACAATAATTACACTTCTTTTATAACCATGCTTGGGCAAGTGTTAATACTATTTTACGGGTTGTGGTTTTATACAAAATATTGTGAGGATATGCTTAAGATAAGGATTTACCTTGGATTAAAGACGGTCAGACGAATTTCACGGTTAATACTTTAGCCTTTTGTATCTATAAGCATATTATATTGACATGTTATGACCTTAATTTGACAACCTAGGCAAAACAGGAAGGAAGGTAGGTCTACTCTGCTTTTTTATCGTTAACGTTTTTTAAATTAAAACAAGAATATGCAGTAACATTTGATCAAAGTGAAGAAAAAATAGAGAAAACTCAACATGTACACCCCTACCCACCCATCAAAAAGAAAGAAAGAAAGATACTATTATCTACATGTATAAATATATAAATAAAAATAACATATAGTTGGCATATATAGTTTAACAAAAAGTGGAAATAGATGCACTTTTTACGCATGTCAAAGCTAAGAGTACAATTATTGCTTTAAATGTTTCACAGACTATCGGCTTTGAAACAAATTGTTTTTTTTTTAACATTTAGCTTCAGTATGAAGCTAAAAGTAAAGGGCCGTGAGAACGGTAACAAAAGCATACACCAACAACAACACTAACTACATGTATTCAGCAATAAAGCTTGCGATAAAGCTTCTAGCCTATGGTCGTGAATAGAAATATAACAAAGGCATATAATAAACTGGATTTGAACATAATATGGTTATATATTACATGTTTAGGAACTTTGAAACTATGCAAACGTTTATTGATTTCGAAAATTATAGATAAGGAATGTAAGAAAAGGTGTAGGCCTTATGAAAGGTATAAACCCTTCCGAATTAACCAGCGTTTATCGTAACGTGTATGTGATTTTGAAGTTACAATAAGCAAACAAGAACAAACATTACAGCAAAGGATAACTGCTTTAAAAAGAAAAGATATTGTCTCAAAATTTATATATAAGTCCACAATATTAAAATGGTCAATTCTTCGAAAATTGACTTAAATGTGACAAATAGTTCATATATTTCTTTTGATAAAAAACTCTTGCGTGTTGTTAGCTTAAATATATGCCATCAATAAAAACGTACATGATTAAACGTGAAAAAATGTGAATAAAGTAAAATAGTATTGCTTTAGACTATTGACAGCGATATTTATAAAGTTGTTCTGATAGTTATAATATAATATAATATAACAACAGCCGATAGGCTGTTAACTGTTACATAATTTCAAATATGGGCGAAAACAAACACCGTTTTACACAAGGATGAACAAATTGAGAGTGTATAAAGTTTATTCATCTTATTTTGATGTGTTAAACATTGAACCCATACATATCATAAATAAAACAAAAATTTCTATGAACTGCGTGTTTAATACTTCGAAGAAAAAGTGCAACAGTATGTTAGTTCTGTATTAAATGAAAGGCAGTACCGTTACATGTAAAACGATGTAAGAACAACAAAGCTAAAGATTGTGTTGTGCAATCTGAAAACATAACATTTAAAACTTAATAAATAAATTCAATATGTGACCGAAATTTCCTCATACGCATAAATAAATAATCGATTTCCATCGACGCAAGTCATTTTTCGTTTTCTAATCAACTCATTATAAGCCTTTAAGGTATTTATTGCTTGCATCACCAACCGCCATCCTGTAAGCAAAAGTATTTAAATGTGAGTAAAAAACATACATAAAATACGAATGCATCGATGTTGCAAGTTTTATCAAAATTTGTCTCTATCGTTTCAGACAAAATAGACATTTCTCAAAGAGTTTCATTGGCGCCTCAACAAAAACCATTTCACGTTGTTATCATTATGTCTACGATTTGCATCAGAACATGTAAGTTAATTTGTTACCATGGCGTCAAAATCATTGAAAATACGCTTTTAGTTTGCCAATGTTTTAATAAATATTTAAGCCGCTTTGAAGTATGTAGAAACAATGATGTCAAGTCGCTGCTGGTATTGTATTTCATATGCTTTTCAGTAATTTATTCCAAAACATTAACCTGAAGTGTTCTTATCATTGGCGTCTCGAAGATGGATTAAACCAGGCACAATTCGTTAAAAAAATAAGAACACCTTGTCGCTTTATTAAGTTGCATGCGTAAGAGTGAGTAATAATATTTCATCTTCTTAACTATGTAACTTAAGTAGCCCTACTCCTGCCAACTTAACTGCTATGTGTAAGGTTTGCTTTCTCTTTGTCTGTTTCACCCATGAAAGCCTCGCGTATATTTGCTATTTTCCAGCCATCGAACCATTGACTAATAACCAATTTCGGCCTTTGTGCAAACTCTTATACGAACGGGAATATCTTTCTTAAATGCAACAATGCGTAATTACTTGTATTATTGTATTTGATCACGCCTATATGGTTGATTTAACTGAGGTAATAAAGCAAGTTCAATTTTATTTGCTACGCATACAAAATAGTTTAGTTTTGACGAGTTCGCGCTGTGCTCAAAAGGTGACGCATTGATAGTTGTTTTTATATTATATCATAAGCGTATGTATGACAACAATGAACGCATATTTTCATAATATTGTACAATAAAATATAATTCCCTGTTTACCATTGGTCACTTAAGGTTATCTAAATTAAATTTGTTTGTCCGTTTGTTTAATTAATTTGAAGGATCCTCACATAAAATAATGTCGACCTTTTGAACTTTGAAACACAAACAAAAACATCGTTTTTCTTATCTCGCCCAATGCATATTGTAATTCTTACTTTAACCAAGCATTTCTTAACTTTGTTGTACGTGTGTGCACTCATATTTTTATCCATTTAAATTATGATACACCTCGCACATACAAATCCGTATAATTATATGAAAAATTTAAACACTCACTGCCTAATGTACGAACAAATGAGACGCGTTCTGAGAAAACTGGGTTAAATGCATGTGCGTAAATTGTATTCTCAGATTAGCCTGAGCAGTACGACACTTTCCGCTTGTATGGTATTTTTGTTTGAAGGAAGACTCTTCTATACGAAAATCCAGTTCAGGCGGAAAGTGTCGTCCCTGATAAGCCTGTGCGGGCTGCGTAGGCTAATCTGTGATTACACTTTACGCACATGCATTAAACCCTGTTTTCTCAGAACAAGACTCAAATGTATGCGGTATGCATGTATAAGAATTGGGTCCATTGCAAAAATAATATTAATTTTACAAATATTCTTTAATGTTTTTTTTTATTTTCCCAAATATTTCCTCTTTTCTTAACTAACATTTCTTGGATACGGACCTAGACTTGCATTCAGTAATCAAATATATTTTTAAAGTGTATAATCAAAATGATTGAATGCAAGCTATTAAGGCACAGCATTCATTGCACAATTGAACATGGACATAAGGTTTTATTAGAACATTTACTGAGTCATGCTCTCTTATTTTGTACTGAATGTAGATAATTATATTCTCTGTTCAAAATTTTATTGAACTCATACATAGAGAATACTAGGTTAGCGTTGAATACAGAGAAGTTTATGTTGCGAGGCTTAGAACGCCGGGAGCGCGAGCCTTGGCGAGCGCTTTCGGTGTTCGAGCCGAGCAACATAAACTTCTCTGTATTCAACGCTAATGATAATCCTAGTATTCTATTTATCCCATTTGATTTTTTTTCAACGTGACATTTAACATAAATAGATCTAATAACCTTAATAATAATTTTAATCCAGTCTTAAAAGCGCTTAAAATCTAAATAATGTAACCATGCGTAGTGATATAAATGTATTTGTTCTGCGCAAAATAGTCTTTAAAAAATTCACACACAAACTGTTAAACAAGTAAAAATATCACCATATGCCTCGATTTAATTTTACGCAGTTTCCGAATTGTAACACATTACGACCGCAAAAAGAAGATTTTACTTTACTATAATTCATTTTATTTTCGGAAGAAAATAATCAAAATCCAATATGGCGGCGATTGCTTCCTGACAAAATGATGTCGATGTCAACATACATGTACACCGTCGACGACCTTGACAATTTCGACGAGTAAACAGACAATTGCAGCAACTGACACTTTATTTGACCTTATATACAGGGCAAAACGTTTTCCGACTTCGGACGACGAATTTAAGGACGCGCAGAACGTGTTTTTTTATATAATGTTATGGGTATGCCGTGTGTGATCAGATGCATCAATGGCGTCCATGTTAATCATTTGCCCGAGAACAGGGAACGACTAAAGTACAAAAAAAGCAAAACACGTTCGAACTAGTATCTTACCTTTAATTATCCTTTAAAATCCATCTAATAATCCATTTAACTCAATAATTGACGATTTTCATCTAGGGTCTTTAATAATTATTTTAGCATAGTTAAATAAAGACCCTTGTGCCATCCTATCACTATATTCAAATGAGTTTACGAACTCAATAAACTTTCTTCTTCGTTACACGCTACGTCATGTACTCTACATAACTGCTGTTAGAATGAACCGGAACAGTTTATTAAATAATAGCCGTTGGTAAACTCGGTTGCATTTGCAGATTTCTGCATACAAACATAATTATGTTTAAACTTGCACACTTTTTTATTTGTCTATGGTAAATGCGCTTATTGTACAAGAAAATAATTTAATATATAAATACACAAAGAATGAAAACATTCCATTACACAACAAATAAATGAGTGGATTATACCCGTGTACAAAATGGGACGTTCCGAATTCCAGTGTGGTGCTATTTTTACCATCTTATACTTTACACAGCTCTATGCCTAACGTGAATTAAATCGGAAAGCACATATTGAAGATTATTTATGAATTGTGCGATATTTGTATGGCTTGTTTTACATTCCGGTTATAAACAATGCACATTACACGAAATAAGGAAAATGTGATAAATTGACAATTCAAATATGTCGATATACAGTACATGTACATGTGAAATAAGTTGCGTTTAAATTATAATAAATCGTCAATTTTTTCGGGGGGGGGGGGGAATGATGCAATAAGTGTAATTTTCAGCTGATTCAGCATTATATAGATGGCGAAAAATTATGTCATATGACTAGATTTAAAGGTTGAAGGTCGTATAATTTTGAAGCTAAAGTTTTATCGACTTTATTTCTTATGAAAAAAAACATTCAGTGGTAAAGTAAAAAATAGTCCGTGCACGCGACAGGTATATCCCACAGTGTTGAATTCAGACTAGTATATTTCATAAGGTGTTATACCGTCAATGTCGCGTTAAAAATGGGATAAAAGATAAACGATTCACTGAATCATGACCCAAACCTCTGATCTCGTATTGCATTTGTACTGTTATATTTTATTCAATTTATAACATTTTTAAGCAACATTAAAAGCGAATAAAGTCCTTCAAGCGCCGATGTCGGTTAAGTTTACTGCTTTCGTAACCAGTAGAATGATTTGACGCCAACTCATATTCGTGATGCGGTTCGTGAGCCGCGAGCTAGTTAAAATGAATGGTTACCAACTTCTATCCGCCTGGCGCCTGGCATAATGATAGGAGTTGGGAGGTACATGGTATACACACAAAGGTGTCTCATAAGCCAAATTAGCTGGCCCTTTCAATAGGGGTGACACTATAATAAAAGACTTTTACCTTTACCTTTACCATATTTCTTAAACCGCACAATTAATCTTTAAAAAAAAAACGCAAATAACAACATTGTGCTGAGAAAACTGGGCTTTATACATGTAAAGAGTCGTCCAAAATTAGCTTGTGCAGTCTTTACAGCCTAATTATAGACAGCATTTTGTATTTTATTTTATTGTTCGTTTTCATTAATTTTTTTTGTAGCGAAATTCCCGTTTAAGCGGAAAGTGTCGTTCGAGATAAGGATTTGCGTACTGCACATGGTTATCTGGGACGACACTTTACTCATATTCATTAGGCCCCGTTTTCTTAGAGCGAGGCTCAAATGTATTAAAATATTATTCGTGTTCTGAGAAAACTGGGCATAATGCATGTGCGTAAAGTGTCGTCCCAGATTAGCCTGTGCACAGGCTCATCAGGGACGACACTTTCCGCCTAAATTGGATTTTTGCTAAGAAGAGACTTCATTTTAACGAAAAATGTCATAAAAGCGGAAAATATCGCCCTGATTAGCCTGTGCGGACTGCACAGGCTAATCTGGTACGACACTTAATGCACATGCATTATGCTCAGTTTTCTCAGAACCCGACTCATTCATGTCGTAAATTTACTGTTTCAGAGTGCACGCAAACAAGCCTGCATAAATGCAGTTTGTTTGTTTTATACTTTACATACATGAGTGACATTGGCAATGTGTTCTAAGCCTTGTAAATTTGATATACCATAGTACCATCGCCACGTCGAGTTTAATTTGGAGAACGCATGGACTTAGCAGGTAACTCACGACTAAACGATGCACGAGGTTTCAGGTACATAGTTCAACAAAAGACACAATCTCCACGCAGAGTTGTCGTTCCTTGCTCTCACATACAACTCTGCGGAAGGCTCAGCATGCCATATTGCCCAGAAACTGGGTAAAACCGAACAAACGCATTCAAAGTATCTTTTATTTGGATTTTTTAGGATCAGAGGCGTAAAATAATGAAATAGGAATTTCAAATTTACGATACATCGAGCAAAAACTTGCGAGTTTTAATGCAACTCTTTTGAACTATTTTATTGCCCATTTACGCAGATGGAATCATTTTGAATCAATTGAACATAATTGTTATTGAGTGACGTTAGGCATTGCTTCGACGTATGTATGTATGTAGGTTTGTTAACATCAAGAAAACCATATCGATTTTGTAATAATGAATTAAGAATGATATAAGATATTATGGTATGAGATGGTTTTCTTCAATGCAGTGAATGTAATGTAACCGTCGTGCAAGAGATTGTTTAGTATACTGTTACCTCCACGATGAACGCTTGGAATGATGATGACATGAATGAGGCGCTTTCATAAATATAGTCCGTGTTGAGCCCATTACAGAGGTGAATGTAATGTTACCGTCGTGCAAGAGGTTGCAAAAGACATAGCTGAAAGTTTAATTTACGTGCACGTGATACCACAACATGCTATAGTGTCTACTACGTATTAGTATATTTGACTCAAGGTAGAACATTTTGAACTGTTCATTAAATAACGTGAACAAAACGAGAGTCCTAATTCCTTTGTGACTTTACGTGATTACGTTATTTTTAGACTTGCTCGTTTAAACTACGATGTGTCACACATTCTCTTTGGCTGTTGTGTTAAATTTTGACCACAATCGTAATGAGAATCATCCATAACATATAGAGGGACTATAGACCGCACTAATACATCCATTTATAGTCGGGAATTCAAAAATAGTTATTCCTACGGAACATATTGAAATACCGCTTCATTATCATGTTTAGTAAAAGACGACATAATTATCAAAATAAAAAGGCAAATAATTGTGCATATTGTTGGGCATAAAAACATGTTCAACTTGTGTAAATCCGTGTGAAAGATTATGAAAGCTATGTCGAAATAATAGCGTGTATAGCAAGTAAACGACTTTGATAAAAACACACACGAATGTGTATTATTCACAAGAAAATAAGTCAAGTGACTGCTTTAACATACTCAGTTAAAACTATCATACATACTTCAGCTTAAGCCTTTCTTCAAAAAGTCACTGACATTTAGTGACTTGTTGAATACAAATAACAACATAATTTAACATAAATTAACTATGACAGACAAAACAGTCGTAAATCATTACTGAAACTTTAAATCTAAGCGTATAGTATTATTAAGTCAACACAACTTATTAATAAGAGTTGTACATCTCCTGTTGCGCAATTAAGAAAATTACATTCTTAAAATAAGGTTAAAATTGGTTGAATTTGTTTAAAAACAACAGAAAATAAAAGGAGGACTTGTCTTACTGCAAATGTCAAAGCACAGACAATAATCTTTGCAGTATGTTTTAATTAGACCAAATATATATGAAAACGCTTTAAAACGGTAAAATAATGTTTAAAATTGTAATATTGTAATTGTACATTCATCTCATTAGGAGGTCGATTAACTCATTTTTAAATACATGATTTCTTTATGTGAACGGGCTTTGCACACTTGTTTCGAAAAAATAATTTATTATGCACTTTTTTCCTTTTCTTACTTTATTTCTTGATATATGATCTTGATACACTCTTTGAAAATTTTTTTTAACGAATAATGAAGCTAAATGAATATAACCTTTACAGAACAACGTGGACATGGTCAATTTGCCTGAACAGCTAAATAACATGTCCTCAAATCACGAAGAAAAATATGAAATATTCCTCTCCCCATAAGCGTCTCAACTATAAATTTCATGGTTCATGCAATTGCAACCAAATAGGGCCCCCGATTTTCATATCTTAACACAAGTTTTTAATATTGACGTCGACTTAAATTAAATGAACATTTGCATCTATGGTTTATAAACTGGCATACATTATAATTATAAAAACACTCGAAATAAGACTCATTTCTAAGAAATATTAACACATTAATTAGAATGTATGATTCGTTCATGGGTACTCATCGGTCGAATATATAAACTCGTTTGTATCGCTTTTCGTAGCACGTATATCGCTAACATAGAATTCCAATTACTTAGCAGTTCATAATTCTAACGTCGCCAGCCCCTTTGAGTAAACTCATCGATACATCAATCTTAAAATCCAGGCGATGGCATTTTTTAGAATTCAACTCCTTTACAATGTTATGTTTTTATTATCCTTATTACTGATTGTTGCGGTCAATATATTTGATGACATGTTTTCAAACATAATCAAATATGTATAAAGTCGTGATATTACATAAACGAATTTCATAAGAGCTGATTTTTTTATTGACAGTCGAACAAAACAGTTGCGTGCTAATAATATAACTAATTTGGTCTGCACCGTATCGAGTAATTTGTCACTGCATTTGTTGAATGGTGCATTAATTACGAATAATATACTCCCTTTATGATTCGTGACCATGCAGAAATGTGCAGTTAGGAAGAGAATTGTCTGTTAACATGATTTTAAAATATCTAATATAAAAATAAATTCGGTGAAAGATACTTTTTGAATATGCATTATATCTGTAAGTTAATATTAAATAATAAAAGTAAATTTGGGCTTGATTGCGCAATGTCATTAAAACATGGCAGTTAGCTTGTATTTCAATGCAATATATCTATCGATAGCAATTATATGCCACTATGAAAAAACTCCATCACGAGAATGCCCGATAAAATCCTTTTTTTCAGATTTTTTTGGCTGGAAAACGCCTGTTTGTTGATAATAGGGGCTATTAATGGCCAATAAAAGGATAAGCGATTATACATTTCAGCCGATTCGGAACAGACCTTGCATAGCCACTGTTGAAATAGAAGCAACTTAGTTATTTACGGATATCGCGACAAATCGTCTCAAATCGAGCCAGCGGGATAAACAGAAAAACAATAAGTATGTCAAACAATTTTATTAAGAAAGAAAACCACAGTGAATTTGTTTGTGACACAACTTGTTAGCAAAACTTTATAACTAAAATGTAAGTTAATATGACTTAATATTGACTTACCGAGCAACACAATAGCAAATATTTGCCGCATTTTTCATACTTTGTTGTAACAGTTACCAAATACCAAATGTTGTTCAAACTGTAAGCTTTGCTAGATATTAATACACCATCCATCAGTTCCAAAGCAAATGTTTCACAGTACATCCCTCATTCCGGGTTACACGTTGCAGTAGTACAAATGTTTCACAGTACATCCCTCATTCCGGGTTACACATTGCAGTAGTACAAATGTTTCACAGTACATCCATCATTCCGGGTTACACATTGCAGTAGTACAAATGTTTCACAGTACATCCATCATTCCGGGTTACACGTTGCAGTAGTAAAAATGTTTCACAGTACATCCATCATTCCGGGTTACACGTCGCAGTAGTACAAATGTTTCACAGCACATTCATCATTCCGGGTTAAACGTTGCAGTAGTACAAATGTTTCACAGTACATCCCTCATTCCGGGTTACACGTTGCAGTAGTACAAATGTTTCACAGTACATCCATCATTCCGGGTTACACGTTGCAGTAGTACAAATGTTTCACAGTACATCCATCATTCCGGGTTACACGTTGCAGTAGTACAAATGTTTCACAGTACATCCCTCATTCCGGGATACACGTTGCAGTAGTACAACTGTTTCACAGTACATCCATCATTCCGGGTTACACATTGCAGTAGTAACCAATATCCTCTGAGCAAAATATATTTAAAACGGTCATGGAAGGCATGCATAGCTCGCAAATACAATGACACTTCGAAGTCGACGTTTACTGATTAGTATAAACGGAAACTTCTTGTTTTAACTTTTAATTCGGGTATCATCGGTATACATTTTTATCCCGCTTTAGTTTCTATTTAATGTTTCCGTCTGTCAAAACTTACATAGTGTAATCCGACATACCAATAATTCCAAACGGTAACTATCTCACAACATACTGCAGTCGATATAATATTGCTCTAACCTTATATATAAACACTCTTTTTATGAATTTATCCAATCGAAAAGAGTAGTCTGCACTTTGGTGGTTTCACACAATGTTCCTAGGCTTACCACGTGTTAGCTGGCTGTATATTCTATCATACGAATAGTTTGAAAACAGGTGACGCGTATTTTCATAATTTCGTGAAAAGGTAACAATATTATATAAATACTCACATATGTTTAGCCGATTAAAGGGTTCTTTTCACGCTTTGGTAAATTGACAAAATTGAAAAAAGTTGTTTCAGACTCGCAAATTTTCGTTTTAGTTATGATATTTGTGAGGAAACAGTAATACTGAACATTTACCATGGTCTTATATAGCCATTATATGCATCTTTTGACGATTTAAAAACCTAAAAATTATAAAGCGTTGCAACGCGAAACGATTGAATAATTTGGAGAGTTCTGTTTTTGTCGTTAAATTTTGTGAAACTACAAAGATTGCTTATATAAGGTATAAAATACTTCATGTAAATGTACTCGGCGGAATAGCTCAGTAGGCTAAAGCGTTTTTACTTCAGGACTCTGGCAGGACTCCAGGGGTCACTGGTTCGAAACCTGGTCCGGGCAATATTCTTTTCCTTTTTTTAATTTTATTCTTGATTTTTTACTGGAGCTTTTACGATCCAATGTTTACATTTATCGATATAAAGCATTTAATGAATAAGTTAAAAAATGCCAAAATCTGTGAAAAGGCCCCTTTAAGTAACTTATCTCCGCAGTAGACGACATTAAGTAAACTTTATAAGTCCGTATTTAACACGATTTTTCAAAACTATCAACATCTGTCAACTACAAACCACACACTACACTGAATTATGTACTCTTACTATATAAATGTAATGAACTTTATGTGTAATACTACTTCTAATAATAACTGAACTTCAATGACCAGGTGATCTTTTGTTTAAAGGTTTACTCCCCATTACTTTACAGATGCTATTATAAGAAACCGGAAATAAGCATAAAGTATCAGTAAGGCTTTTCATCGATAATTAGCAAAAACGTGTATCACCAACATAGCATTAACATCCAAATTCATTTAATGACATGCTTCAAATTAAAGATAATTATGTGAACATAAAAATGATAAAACTGAGGTTCATCGCCTTGGATTGGTAATGCAAAGTATTGTTGATTTTACCGTTTTAAAGACATTTCGATTCTCTCACTTAGGCAAACAGGTTTCACATAATGAACACTTATCTTAATTCGATTTTGTATAAGTTTTGCTTTATTTTGTTATTTTAACAACGTGATTATGTAGCGTTAATCTTGTGTCTCTCATAGGCGTCCAATCCAAGTTGAATTCAAAGTTGTATTAAGAGTCAGCTTTGTATACGTGCTTTGTAACCCATCATCATGTTATTGTCTGCAATAAGTCAGACTCAATGTTCAGACACTGATGCATTCAACTCAAACTTGTTGTGTATATTGTCCACTTATTTAAAATATCAAATAGGGTCGTATTAAGAAAAATGCTTATTTTTATAAACAAAATGCATCTTGAACATATAACATTATTACTTCAAAAGAAAAGTATCAGATAAAATATATAATTGCCATGTTAACTCTTCTAAAAGTAAACACACACCATTGAACATTGAATCAAATATATTATAGAGCACTACAAATTCTTATCGCTACGCAAGTGTGAATTTATAATTGCTTGGTTCATATGTATTTAGTTCACTTTAGTTACAGTTGAAGAGATCTTAACACTTTCATCGCATTAACGTATGGCTTTCGCATTGAAGGTATTAATAAAATTACGGATCCGTCCTTTTTAATTTTGAATTACCGTAATCGTGTAAATTTATTATAAAAAACGTTAAACTGCAAGTTAAGTAATAACCTTTGAACAGCACCAACCGCAATTTATCGAAAGGCAAATAAATGTAATTTTATATGTGCATGTAAATGAATGTATATACGCAGTTTCATAAACAGCATGTCTGTGTATGATATGAAAGAAATTAGAGGGTTGATATTTTTTAAGTTAAAATATATTATTGGTTAAACCTGTTTAATGAACATACAGCACTGCGTAATAAAGCCGTTTCTCCAACAATACTCAGAAACATCTACCGGAAAATAACTGATTAAAAAGTGGACATATTGACTTTTGATGGACTTTAGTAGTCGTTCATGCAACAAAAGTAACAGACTCAGTTTGATTTACAGTGAATACTGTATATTTTCCACAAATATCACAATCCAAAGTATTTAAGAAAATGAGTTCAGACTTGAGCATTAGGTCGAGTGCTTATTTTCCTACGTGTTCGTAACCGGTGATGTAACAATAACGTCATTTGTTGAGTAAACTACGATGCTATGCTTCGAAACAATCGGTTTACTTCCGGTCAGAATGGGTAACGTTTTTAAAATGATACATACACTTATTCAATGCCAATAGACAATTTTCGCTCTGTAAAAACTCCCGAATATCTGTTCTGGTGTGAGAAATTATTTCCTTAAAACTGTTCGGTGTGATACGCGTGCTATCTCACATAGGCGACCCGGGATCGACAGGGCGCATATGGGATTGGTTTCTTGTCGCCGAACCGGACATATTGTTATCCATCTGGTTATCCCGTGTCCAATAATTAATAATACTACGTATTAGTATATTTGATTCAAGGTAGAACATCTTGACCTGTTCACAAAATAACGTGAACAAAAGGAGAGTCCTAATTCCCTTGTGACTTTACGTGATTACGTTATTTTTAGACTTGCTCGTTTAAACTACGACGTGTCACGCATTCTCTTTGGCTGTCGTGTTGCATCTTGACCACAGTCGTAATGAGGTGAGAATCATCCATAACATATAGAGGGAGTATTGACTGCACCAGTACATCCATTTATAGTCGGGAATTCAACAAAATTCGTTCCTAAGGAACATATTTGAAATACCGCGTCATTATCATGTTCAGTAAAAGAAGACATAATAATCAAAATAAAAAGGCAAATAATTTTGCATATATTTGGGCATAAAAACATGTTCAACTTATAATCCGTGTGCAAGAATATGAAAGCTATCTCGAAATGTAAATTTCTTTGATAAAAACACACACGAATGTATATTATTCACAGGAAAATCAGTCAAGTGACTGTTTTATCATAATCTACTTAAAACTACCATACATACTTCAGCTTAAACCTTGCTTCAAACAGTCACTGGCATTTAGTGAATTGTTGCATACAAATAACAACATAATTTAACATAAATTAACTTTGACTGACAAAACAGTCGTTAATCATTTCTGAAACATTAAAACTATACGTATATTTTTAACAAGTCAACACCCTTAATTAATTAGAGTTTTATGTATCTTGTTGCGCAATTTAAATAAATAACATTCCAAAAAATAAGATTAAAAGTTGTTAAATTGTGAAAAAAAACGGAGAAAATAAATAACTTGCTTTACTACAAATGTAAAAGCACAGAAAATAATATGTGCAGTACTTTATTTTAATTGGAATCATTTGACTGACTAAAATACGTGAAAACGCTTTTAAAGGTTAACATAAAGTGCGAAAATTGTGATATTGTTATTGTATAATTTATTTCATTGGGAGTTTATATCGCAACAAACATCATCGACGTTGATCATTTGTAAATAAATAACAAAAATATATGAATAGGCTTTGCTCAAAATACGAAATTTAATATGCACTTTTTTCCTTTTCTGACTTTCTTCCTTGATATATGATCTTTATAAACACTTATACTTTTGAAAGTTTTTATAAGTAATAATAATATAATCTTTTCAGAACAACGTGGATATGGTAAATTTGCTTTAGCAGCTTAACAATATGCCTAAAATCACGAAGACAAATATGAAATATTCCTCTCTTCTTAAGCGTCTCAACTATGGTACATGCAACCAAATAGGACGCCCAACTTTCATATCTTATTCTTAACACACGTTTTTAATATTAACATCGACTTAAATAAACTGATCATGTGCATCTATGGTTTATGTACTGGCATACATTATCATCATAAAAACAATCGAAACAGGACTCATTTAAAAACAATAGACACATTAATTCGAATTTTCGATTCGTTCATGGGTACTCATCGGTCGAATATATAAACGCGTTCGTATCGTTTTTCATACCACGTGTATCGCTAACATAGAATTCCATTTGCTCAGCATTTCATAATTCTAACGTCGAAAGCCCATTTGAATTAACTCATTGAAACATCAATCCTAAAATCAAGGCGATGGCATTTTTTTAGAATTCAACTCTTTTCACTATGTTAAGTTTTTATTATTCGTATTGCTGATTGTAGCGGTCAATATATTTAATGACATGTTCTCAAACATAATCAAATATGTTTAAAGTCGTGGTATTACATAAACGAATTTCTTTAGAGCGTTTTTTTTAATTATTGACAGTCGAACAAAACAGTTGCGTGCTTATGATATAACTAATTTGGTCTGCACCGTATCGAGTAACATAATCAAATATGTTTAAAGTCGTGGTATTACATAAACGAATTTCTTTAGAGCGTTTTTTTTTATTATTGACAGTCGAACAAAACAGTTGCGTGCTTATGATATAACTAATTTGGTCTGCACCGTATCGAGTAATTTGACACTGCATTTGTTGAATGGTGCATTAATTACGAATAATATACTACCTTTATGATTAGTGACCATGCAGAAATGTGCAGTTAGGAAGAGAGTTGTCTGTTAACATGATTTTAAATATCTAATATAAAAATACATTCGGTTCAAGATACATTTTGAAAATGCATTATATATGTTTGATGCACACAATTGTTGTTTTTAAAGATGATGCCTGCGTTCTAAAACCTCGGGTGGTAGTATAAGTAAAAAATAAAAAGTAAAAGTAAATTTGGGCATGATTGCTCACTGTCATTAAAACGCAGTTGGCTTGTATTTTAAAACAATATATCTATCGATATCAAGTATCTGCCACTATAAAAAAACTCCATCGCGAGAATGCCTGATAAAATCCCTTTTTGTTTAGATTTTTTGGCGGGGACACGCTTGTTTGTTGATAAAAGGTGCCATTAATGGCCAATAAAAGAATAAGTGATTATTAATTTTAGCAGATTCGGAAAAGAACTTGCATAGCGACTGTTTAAACAGACTTAATGGAGCAACTTAGTTTTTTACGAATATCGCGACAAATCGTATCAAATCGATCCAGCGGAACAAACAGAACAACAATAATTATGTTCAAAATACATTTTTATTAAGAAAGAAAAACACAGTGAATTAGTTTGTGACACAACTGGTCAGCAAAATTTTAAAACTAAAAGCTTAGTTGATATGACTTCATATTGACTTACCAAGCAACACAATAGCAAATATTTGCCGCATTCTTCATACTTTGTTGTAACAGTTACCAAATACAAAATGTAGTTCAAACAGTAAGCTTTGCGGGATGTTAATACACCATGCATTAGTTCCAAAGCAAATGTTTCACAGTACTTCCATCATTCCGGGTTACACGTTGCAGTAGTACAAATGTTTCACAGTACATCCATCATTCCGGGTTACACGTTGCAGTAGTACAAATGTTTCACAGTACATCCATCATTCCGGGGTACACGTTGCAGTAGTTACCAATATCCTCTGAGCAAAATATATTTAACACGGTCATGAAAGGCATGCATAACTCGCAAATTATACAATGACACTTGGAAGTCGACGTTTACTGAATAGTATAAACGGATACTTCTTGTTTTAACTTTTAATTCGGGTATCATCGGTATAAATTTTTATGCCGGTTTAGTTTATATTTATTGTTTCCGTCTGTCAAAACTTACATAGTGTTATCCGACATACCAATAATTCCAAACGGTAACTACCTCCAACAATACTGCAGTCGATATAATTCCGCTCTAACCATATATATTAACATTCTTTTCATGAACTAATCCAATCGAAAAGAGTATTCTGCACTTCGGTGGTTTCACACAATGTTCCTAGGCTTACCACTTGTTAGTTGGCTGTATACTCTATCTTACGAATACGTACGTTTGAAAACAGGTGACGCGTCTTGTCATAATTTCATAAAAAGGTAACAATATTATGTAAATACTCGCATATGTTTAGTCGATTAAGTAACTTATCTCCGCAGAAAAAGACATCAAGTAAACTTTATAAGTCCGTATTGTACACGATTTTTCAAAACTATTAACATCTGTCAAGTGCAAACCACATACTACACTGAATTGTGTACTCTTACTAAATAAATGTAATGAACTATAAAGGGTTATAATAATAATAATCACTAACTTCAAATGACCAGGTGATCTTTTTTTAAAGGTTTACTCTCCATTACTTTACAGGTGCTATTATAAGAAACCAGAAATAAGCATAAAGTATCCGTAAGGCTTTTCCTCGATATTTAGCAAAAACGTGTATCACCAACATAGCATGAACACCCAAATTCATTTAATGACTTTTTCAAATTAAAGATAATTATGTGCACATACAAATTATAAAACTGAGGGTCATCGCGTTGGATTAGTAATGCAAAGTATTGTTGATTTTACCGGTTTAAAGACATTTCCATTCTCTCAATTAGGCAAATAGGTACCACATATTGAACACGTATAGATAACAATTAAGCTCAAAACACCACAATTTAAATTACTAAACACCACATGCGAATATAAATTTGATTATAGTGTAGTGAATTATACAATTTCTCATTATAAAGCTCAGAAAACATAATTACAGCCTTTGGGAGCTGAAAATTAACAATTTAAGAACACTATAGATGTCATTATTATTGCAAGTGATGATCAGACCGTGATTGCAATAACTAGTGAGGCTTCATAATTGGAAGAAAAGAAAGTTGTCTAGATTCGATTATGTATTAGTTTCGCGCTATGTTGTTCTTTTAACAACGTGATTATGTAGCGCTAATCTTGCGTCTCTCATAGGCGTTCGATGCAAAGTTGAATTCAAAGCTGTATTAAGAGTAAGCTCCGTATAAGTGTTTTGTAACGTATCATCATTTAGCCATAAGTTATCGTCTGCAATAAGTTCAGACCCTGATGCATTCACTCAAACGCTTCTTTTTGTGTACAAAATGCATCCTGAACATTTGCATGCGTTATTAGTTGGTAAAACATTAATGATAAACTTGACATATTGCTTCAGAAGAAAAATATATAATTATTTAAATTATAAATGACGGATAAGTATTAAAGGTTTTTTGAAATATAGTTTAGGGAATATGCAGATTATAATCCAACAAATCGTCATCTTATAGAACTCATTTTACCGACATTGCAGTTTGAGTTTAATTGTAAGTATCAGATAAAATATATAATGGTCATGTTAACTCTTCTTCAATTAAACACACACCATTGAACATTGAATCAAATATATTATAGAGCACTACAAATTCGGTGCGCAAGTGTCAATTTAATATTGCTTGGTTCATATGTATTTAGTTCACTTTACAGTTGAAGAGATCTGAACACTGTAATAGCATGAACGTGTGACTCGCATTCAAGGTATTAATAAAATTACTGATCCGTCCTGTTTAATTTTGAATTACCGCAATCGTGTAAATTTATGATAAAAACGTTAAACTGCAAGTAAATTCATAACCTTTGAACAGAATTTATCGAAAGGCAAAATAATGTAATTTTATATGTGCATGTAAATGAATGTCTATACGCAGTTTCCTATAGGCATGTCTGCGTATGATATGAAAGAAATTAGAGGGTTGATATTTTTTTAATTAAAAAAAAAATTGTTTAAATCGGTATAATGAGCATACATCACTGCGTAATAAAGCCGTTTGTCCAACAAAACTCAGAAACATCTACTGGAAAATAACTGATTTAAACATGTGGGCATATTGACTTTTGATGGATTTGAGTAGTCAGTCGTTCATGCAACAAAATTCACCGACTTAGTTTGATTTACAAAGAATGTTGTATATTTTCCACAAGTATCACAATCCAAAGTATTTAAGAAAAATGAGTTCAGACTTGAGCATTAGGTCGAGTGCTTATTTTCCTATATGTTCGTAACCGGTGATGTAACAATGACGTCATTTGTTGAGTAAACTACGATGCTATGCTTCGAAACAATCGGTTTACTTCCTGTCAGAAGGGGTAACGTTTCTAAAATGATACATAGCCTACAATTAGTCAATACCAATAGACAATTTTCACTCTGCAGAAACTACCGAAGTTCTTGTGTGAAAAATTATTTCTTTAAAACTGTTCGGTATGATACGCGTGCTATCTCACATAGGCGACTGGGTTCGACAACACGCATATGGGAAAGGTTTCTTGTCGCCGAACCAGACATATGGTGTTTCATCTGGTTATTCCGTTTCCATAGACAATAACACCCAAAATGTAATACATGTTTATATTTTAGTAACCAAATTACTTAAGTATGTAGGAATACTGTAGCGCAATCGGAACCTCACAGAATACAAGGGAAGGATATCTTTAACCAGAAATTCACACACTGTGACCTAGGTTATAATTATTATAATTAGTGTGAGAATAATATTATGTATGTATTTTCAATAAAGAACGTAACGCAACTCTAAGATTATTAGTTATCACGGTTGCCTATTTTCATAGTGCATGTACAATTTTTCTACTTTTCAAAAAGCCACCCATCAATTGAGTCATAAGTACGCCTTAGATCTTAAAAAAAATCATATAAAAAAACGACGGTTTCACACAAAAAAGTAAAGCGGACTATATCGAATGTAGAAATATAACTAAAGTACACTCGGCAGTAAATACCGACAACAGGCGACATCGGAAAATAACGCTAGAGTTCATTACGGATACACTACCATAACGCGCAAACTCAGACATTTGTGCAACGGTTGATAAATTCCAAAACTTTAAAAAGAGCAAAAACGGGGTAATAATGATACACGCCAACTTTATTCTTATTGTGTCCATTAGCGTTGTCTTGTTTGGATAATGCAGCTACATGCAACATGCAAAACAAGTTATGCTTTTTAGCGTACTGCATTTTCAGCCGCGAATGCTCTCACGGCTGTAAAGGTACCGAAATACGAATAGTTATATAAATCTGGTCGAAATAATGCAATAATTCATATCTATTTGGGTAAAGGCCTGATATATTATGCTGCGTCCTCTAACTTCTTTTAAAATATCACATTTATTGAGCAGTTCAAACCAAAGGAAAACGTATTTTATGGCCATGCTTGGACAACGGTAAATATATTAATACCGGTTGTAGTTTTATTAAACTAATACGAGGATATGCTTACAATAGGATTTGTCGTGGAATAAAGACTGTAAAAAGAATGTTATGGTCGATACACGTGGCCGATATGATTTATATGCATAAAATAGTGAAATGCTGACGAATGTCATGTTCAGCAATACAAAATAGTACGGAATTAAGGTCGGCTTAACTTTTCTGTGGTTAACTTTTTACGATTACCAAATTAAGTATACATATTAATGTTTACAATCTCTATGAAACATTCTTTAGGTATCAAAGCGGCACAAAAACTAGGGTCGGTCGGATAAGCGAAGAAAGAAAATGATAATTTGTTTAATAAGAGTAGATATTATCTGAAAATGTGCAATTCCAACATATATATGTATACGAAGCAAACTGACTTAATGGAGCGAAATACATACAGTTAAAATTTCTTTAAATAAAACAACCATCGCGTATAATGGCTAATTTAAAATATGGACCATTAATAAAAACGCACGGGTAAAAAGTATCATAAAAATGTAATGTAATTACATTAAAAATGTAATTCTTAATATAATTGACAGTAATATGCATTCGGGTGATCTGGTGGTAACAGTCCTACATTTATTGTTTGTGTATAATAATATAATTTTAGGCTTTATAATATACTATACTATAATATAATATAATATAATATAATATAATATAATATAATATAATATAATATAATATAATATAATATAATATAATAAACTATAATATGATATAATTAATATAATATAATATAATTTATGGGCGAAAACAAACTTGCTTTCTACAAAGGAAAACATATTGAGAGTTCCTAAAGAGTAGACAACTTATTTCGTATGTGTTAAATTAAATTGAAGTTAAACAAATCCGACATAAAACATAATATTTAAGAGCTACGTTTATAACAATTTAAAGACGAATTGAAAACATAATGTACTATTGTATTTAATGCACGGTAACCTCTTAAAGTGTGAACACGTATAAGAACAACAAAACCTAAAACGCGTGTTGTTTAATCTCAGACAACAACATATGAAGCATCAATATTGCAAAAAAATATGTGTCCAACCTTTCCTCGTGCGCATAACTAAATAATAGATGTTCGTAGAAGTTTATAAGTAGTACGCGCGCAAGCTCTGTCAACTTACCGAAAAACGCAAGAACCAATAAGTGCCTCATCGTTTATTCGTAGTACACACAACTAAGTCGACCAAATCCGCACACCCTAATGCAAAGATCAAGTGTTGCACAGTCCTATCAAATTTACACTGGCGCATCGCAGATCAGTTTTGTTTTTTAATTAACTTGTATTTAGATATGTATTTCTTGCAGCCTTGCAGTAAAACTTGTTAAAATGAAATAAAATATAGACATAAAATGGCAATTCACCGGTGTTTGTTGCATTTTTTTCCCTACCTTTTCAGATGAAGTAGACTTTTTTCATTGGTTTAATCGGCGCCTCAACAACCTATCCCCACAAGTTAATTTATCAAAATATAATGTCTGCGCTATGCAGTAAAAACATGTAGATTAATGTTTTGCCATAACGTCAAAATAAAATCGAACTTAAGCAGCTGGGTAGAAACAATCATCTCAAAACGCCACTCATGGTGTCTTTTATGACAATTTCTTAAAATCCGAAATGTTTTACTTGCGAATTTCCTGTCACCAGAATAGGTATCAAACCACGCCACCTCTAGCACGGGTGTTTAAAAAATGCGACCACCTTTTCGATGCATGCGTAAGAGTACGCAACAATATGCCATCTTCTTAACTATGTTACCAAAATTAGCCATTAATCCGCCAACTGATCTGCTGTGTTTCTTTTCGCTTTGTCTGTTTCACCCTTGACCGCCTCGTGTATATAAGGTCTCTGTTCAAACCATCGAATCATTCACTATTAAGCAAGTTCGATAATACGAACGGAAATATACTTATTTCCAACAACAATTCGTTACAATACGTAATAAATAATATTCAAATGTTTAATCACACCTCTAAAGTAGATATAACTACGGTAATAAAGCGAGTTTAATTTTGTTTGTAAAACGAACAAAATAGTTGACACTTTACGGTTTCGCACACTTTGACAAGTGTGCGCAGCTACTTTAGACATGTACAGTTCAATACATAAAGTTGTTGTTTAATTGTATTCTTTTTATAATGCAAATTAATCAAATTCGTGTTTATTGTTCACAATATGTACCTTAACAATATTGGACTATTGTGAAAGATCACAAACAAATCCTCGTTTATATACTAGCATTTCTTGACTACGGACCAAGACATTCATTCAGTACTCGAAGTATATTTTAACATTGAGTTATCAAATTTGATTACTGTGTGCAAGCTATTAACGAACATCATGAAATAACTGTTTTGCATGAACATAAGGCTTAACCAAAAAATAAGACCATACTTACACTTTCAAGGTCATCCACACGTATTTTGCACTGCGTGGGGATAATTCTTGTCTCTGTTTAAAAGGTTATTGAATGCATACAATTTTCAACGACAGACTAAAGTATGACAGCCAATCCTTTGATCTCGTATTGCACATTTTTACAGTTCTTTTCAATTAATTGTATAACTAAATTTAAGCAATTTTTAAGGCGAATAAATTCCTTTCAAACGCCGATGGCGGTCAATTATACTGCGTTAATAACTACCTATTCAATGAAACGATTTGACGACACATAATATTTTTAACCAAATAATTTATCTATCTAAAAAGAGCCGCAAATATGACACTCATTCTGAGAAATCATGACGTAAAACATTCATTAAATGTAATTGTTCAAATTCAAAGTTTTTTTTTTCATTATGTTATCTTCATATACTTCCAATTTCTGAAATTTCATGATAGTAGCGGTAAATACATTTAATGGCATGGTTTCAAAAACGAAAAAAAAGCTGTGTAAAAAATGAAGGTCTTCTATCCACTATTCAAACAAACCAGTGTTGGTATTGCACAAAACTGCTTTTGTATTGACTTATGATTGACAGTCGAACAAAGAAGTTGCGCGCCTCAAATATCAGTAATTTGGTCTGCACCGTACCGTTAAATTTGAGACTATATTTGTTGAATGGTGCATGCATTACGAATAATACGATACCTTTATTGTGCAATCTCTAGTGACACTGCACTGTGTAGTTATGTAGACAATTTTCTGTTAACATGCGTTTAAAATATCTTATCATGACATACAATCGGTTGAAAATTCTTATTGAATATGCATTCTATACGTTTGATGTACATAGTCGCTGCAGATTGCACATGCGAATTTAAACCTCACGTAGTATAGTACACGGGATAATACTCAGTTTGGGATTGATCGGGCAATACAATTCAAACCCAGTTGGCTTTTATTTCATATAATACATCTATCGATAGCAAATTAGCGATCACTATCATACAAAACGTCATCGCTTGAATGCATGATAAAATCCCTAATTTGCAGATATACCGCTGCGAATGTGTTAACAACAACACTGGACACTTTGTGTTTCATGAGTGGGCGCTTAAGGGATCAGACAAAGTAAGATTCGGAATAGACATGCGTAGCGACTTTGAAGTAATCTTATAGCACCAACATTAGTTAAACGAATGTCAAGACGGATAGTGTCAAATCAAGATAGCGAGCAAAAAAAAAGCAAAAAAAGTGATATTGAAGTTACAAATTCATCCAGACTTTAGGCATGGGAAATTAACGATTGACTTTGTTTATGCTGGTCAATGTGGTGGTACAAATAACGATATAAGACTTTATATTGACTTACCAAGAAACACAATAGCTAATATTTGCCGCATTCTTCATACTGTGAAGTAACAGTGACCGTATATTTACAAGTAGTGTAAGCTGCCAGCATTGACAAGACGTTACTGCACCCTGCATCCGTTCTGGCATCAATTGTTCACTGGATACCCTTCACTACGTTTTACATTTGCAGTAGCAACCAATATCCTCTTCGCCAAAGATTTTCCAAATCAAGTCATGAAAATCATACATAAATCCCGAATGCAATAACACTTTGAGGCTGCAGTATACTTATAGTTTTAATCGGATGCTTATTGTTTTAGCTTTCATAACGGTTTCAAAGACATACATTTTTTTCCGCTTAATAGTTTATATATATTGTTTGTCTTCTGTTAAAACTTTCAAAGTGTAGTCGGACATATCAAGAGTTCCAAAAGGTTTGCTACCTCATATTACCATAATGCAGCCAATATAATTTTCGCTCTAACCCTATATATTAACACTCTTTTCATGAACTAATCCAATCGAATAGACTATTGTGCACTTCGTTGGTTTCACACAATCCCTAGGCTAGTTGTTTATAAACTGTATTATGCGAACACATACGTTTTAAAAGAGGTGACGCAAATTTTCATAATTTCGCTAAAAGTTCGCAATATTATGTTAATACTGGTATGTGTTTAGCGGATTAGGCATGCTAGCTTCGCAAACGACGACATAAAGTAAATTTATAAGGCCTTATTGTACACGACTCTTTGAAACTGTAAACATCTGTCATGTACAAACTACATGAAAATCTGCTTTCGTTAACCTTACTAAACAAATGTTATGAATCAAAATAGGGTATAATAATAAAACTGAACTTAAAGTGTTCATTCGTCCTTACTCAACAGTAAACACACTTCAATGCATTTAGGTAAAAAGGAAACATATAATATATGTTGAATAAGAACGGTTTATTTCTATCTCAATGCAATTGTTTAACTTTTGAAAAAGTAAACTACCATTTTTTCGGATATATAATACATACCAATATAAAAGAATGCATCATACTTAAACATGGAAAATAACACTCTTGACTATGCAAATTGTTCCTTAATTCATATTTATCAATCGAAAACGGAAACTTATAAAGCGTTAGTAACGCTTCTTATCGGATATTGAGCGTGTATTACCGACAGCTTTTGAGTAATACATTCAAGCTTGAGTGATACACATGCTGTGCGTTAGATTATGTATTAAAAGGGACCTTTTCACAGTTTTTGGCATGCATTGAGATTTGTCATTAAATGCTTAAACTTTATTAACGTCAAAATTGAAACTAAATAGCTCCAGTAAAAAACAAGAATACAATTAAAGAAAGAAAAAAGTAATCCTCAACTGGGCTCGAACCTCTGACCCTTGGAGTAAAAGTCAAGCGCTTAAACCAATCGTATTAAAATGGTGTATTTTTTACTTTATATAAGCAATCCTCGTAATATCCCAAAATATAACGATAACAGCAGAACTCTCGAAATAAATCAATCGTTTCGCGTTTGCAACACTTTATAATTTTTGGGTTTTGAAATCGTCAAAAACTGCATACAATGGTTATTTTAGAGCATAGTAAACGTCAAGTATTACTGTTTTCTCGCAAATATCATATTTAAATAAAACGAAAATTTGCAAATCTGAAAAAAAATCAATTTTGTCACTTAACCAAACGTGAAAAGGGTCCTTTAACTAGCACGGGTTCAAATCGTTCCACTTGTTATTTTTCTTATCCAAAACTATTCCAAATGTAACATTTTTTAAATTAAATTCATTTAACGACATTTTTTGAAAATACAAAAATCTGTGAGCAAATCCCTGTCTCATTAAACTGCTTAAATCGTAACCGCGTTGAATTGTTAAATTCAAAGCATTTTGATTTTACAAGTTCAAAGGCATGCCGAATCTCACTAGCCCATAATGTATTACACAATACACACGCGGAAAATTAAAATTAAATTTAAAACACTGCCATTCAAATTGATTATATTCAAAAAAAATTAAATACATATTCGATGTTTTTGCAATTAATTGTACAATGGGTCCATGTTATGAGAGCGACGTCTTCACAACTTGCTCGGGCTCAATACTTTAAATGGTAAAGCACTATTCACGCCATTTAGATTGTCTGTGATGATCCGACCTAGTTATTATTCATTTTTGGAACGGAGCAAAGTTTTCTAAGTTCGATTTTGTGTAAGTTTCGATGAGTATTGTTCTTTTGACAGCATGTGCATGTAGCGGGAATCCTGTGTCTTTTGTAGGCTTGCAATGCAAAGTTAAATTCATTGCTGTATTCAGTGCCAGCTCTGAAACTTTTTTTATAAACCATGATCGTGTTATCATTAGTTATCATCTCTAAAAAAAGTCAGACCAACAGTTCAGACCTTTATGCATTCTCTCAAACATTTTATAAATGTTTTCCACTTACTAAAATATTATATGGGGATCGTTATCTAATAAGTAATGTCATGCAAGATCCTCTTAAATGAAACTCTTAAACACCATTTAACACTTATTAAAATATATTACAGACCACTAAAATCCTTATCGGTACGCAAGTGTCATTTTTATACTGTTTGGTACATATATATTTAGTCCCGTTCAGTTACAGTTGAAGAGATCTGAATACTTTAATAGCATGAACTTGGGGCTTTCACATTCAATGCATCAATAAAATTATTGATCCGTCCTGTTGTATTTAAAATTACTTCGCGTATATCTATGATAAAAAAAACATTAACTGCAACTAAAGTAATAACTTTACAACTGTATCAAATATAACGTATTGAAAGGCAAATTAATGTAATGTTTGACAAACGTTACCTGTGCCTGTACATGCATTTATATGTCAAATTTCATAATCTTTGCTGTGGTATATTGATTTGATATTTAAAATATGTGATTGCTTAAAAATGCAATATGCCTTATAAATACAAAAACGTTTTTTCACAGATTCAACATATTTTTCTCATAAACCTAGAATATACATTAGCTATTAACTATATTTCCAAATCAGAACGCCGCAATCTTATCGATTTTAATACACATGTATATAATTGTGTGGACCTAAGTCGTTCCTGTAACTAAATTCATTGACTCAATCTGGTTAAGTGTATTTTTTTCATAAATCACACAATCAGACGTATTTATGGAACATGAGTTCAGAAATGAGCAAAAGGTTAAGCTCTTCGTATTGTTTCACACAGAGCACGAACACTGTATGTTAAAATTAAAACAAGAGGAGATACCACAGTGAAATTTCTCCATCCTTAGTCGGACGGATCTTCATTTTTTATTAGTGAGGGTGAGCATATTTAAAGATGTGAATGGATTGAATGCCGTTTAAGTTGTTCGTTTCATTGAAGCATGCGGACAACTAATGTTAATACTTCATAACTTTGGTCGTATCATTCGTTTACTAAGATTCACCGAGTAACACACTTATCATGGGTTTGGTACAAACTATTGTATCTGTCTACATCTTTAATTCGCCCATAGTTTCACACTTAACTCGCATTCGCGCAGAGAAAAAAAGTCCCGATCAAAGTGAGCACACATACACTCATACAATAAAAACAAAAAGTTAAGCAGATACATTCAAAATTTAAGGCCCGGTCTGACCGACTAACGAATATGTAACGGAGAGAAAACGGACACAATATGCAGATTTTGGTTATCCGGTGATAATATTTACCTGCTCTACCGCTCAAGACGCTCGAAATCGATGTGTGAAGCGTAGGAAACACACAATGACCGCACGAGTACCGGTGATGTAACGGAAAAAACGTACATTTAACGGATATGTACCGGATATTTAACGGTCGGCTTACGGATAATACTGTGCGATAACCGGACTTCTAACGGATAAAACGGCAGTGTAGCGCATTAGTACCGGACAAAACGTTCTCCCAACGTGAGAGAAACGGAAAAGTACCGAACACCAACGTACAAGAAACGGTCATTTTATGTGATGCTTTATTTATATTTTAAAGTATCATAATTTTATTTGCTTTGTTTAAATACATATGCTTGTTTGTTTCTTTATCATGAATGTTTATGTACACTTACGCCAAAAATAAAATAAATATATCTTGGCCAGTCGAACACTTTTATATTTTCTTTCCGATGAAAAAGTAGGGTACATCCTCAGTATCATGTGGCAAAGCTTCAGGTTCTTGCAGGTCAATGTCTCCGTTATCAGCTGCAGCCTTCAGGTCTGACTCGTTCCACAAATGTGCATTGGATGCAGCACCACGGCCTCCAATGTCAGCCAAGGCGAACTTGTAGTCAGAATCCACCAGAGCTAGCAGGACAACGGAGAAGTACTACTTGTTTAAAAAATAAACATAGACCCGGATCTTGGTGGATATTTGAAGGCAAATGTTTGCCATCTATAACACCAAGCGTATGGGGGAAATACCGGCTGCCCCTGAAGCAGTAAGCTATTCGCGTCCAAGCGGTAGCTGTAATTGGCAACGGCATCACCTCGTCAGCATACTCATATATGACTGCTCTACAAACCTGACGAGTAAAAGATAACAGTATGATAAGCTAGCGTGGATTATAAGTGTATTACACAGTAGATAATCCATGACCTGTAGCGAGTGGATGTTTAGGTAAAAATATACTACTTGATAAACGGTGCATATAACTGTGTGCATTTCAAGATATGCACACAAGGTAGTACTAATGGTATTATACGATTTAGGTGGTTAGAGTTGTAGTGCCCGCACTCATCTATTTGCCTTTTATCCTATACCAATAACTAAACACAATCCAATTCATATAAAATGATGATAGAAGTAGACATCAAAATATATAAATATATTAAAATGACTTACATAAGCATTTTAAAATTAATTTCAGCACTATAGTAAATTAAGCGGTACTTACTTCTGGCACGAGAAGAGAAATAGTGTTGTGGGGTACCCTCAAGCCGAGTCACATATCACGGTACTTTGAACCAGACACAAGATGCCGCAGCGCAATAGTTAGCTTCATCTCTGGTTGAATTGGAAGTCTGTAGTTGTTGCGCTGTTTCTTAAGTTTCGTCTCAAGCCTTGTTAATTTTTAACATCATCAAAATAAAGTTTACATAATAAATAAATACGAAATATGAAAACACCGTTTAAGAAGACGTGTTGTGTTGTGCTTCATGCTCTGTAGCTCTTCAATAGATCTATCTAGAACACACTTGACATTGTTCTGTCATGTTCTTCGTTGGTTTGACTGATGCATTTAAAAAAAACACTGTATACTTTGAAATAAAATAAATTAACACGGAAGGTAAATTACTGGGAATTATAAAATTGTTCACAGATGTTAAATCTTGTGTTATACAGCTCTGTGTTTTGTTTCTGAAATGTGAGATACGCAGTTGGATTACGCCAAGGGGAATTATTTTCATGTTTTTTCTTTGTAGTGTTTGTATATGATTTAGAACTGCTTTTGTAAGAAACAAAAAAGTGTTACATGCATGTCAATAGTAAAAATGATTAAACGATTTTAATGAGCAACCATGAATGTTATTAAACTGATTCACAATCGCCATTTTTTAAGTAAATATTCATTGAACTGAATTGTTTAAGGCTTTTAAAAGCTAGTTTCCCGGCCTGACTGTCAAAATTTTAAATTCAGTTTCAAAAGCCAAAATCTCGCCGCGGTCTTAAAGTAACATTACTACTTAAAATCAACGAAAATTTCGTACAATGTTTCGTAAAATAAACTTAACCAACTAATACTCAGTGTTTCTTATAACAATTGCCGAAATTTCAACGCCAGATGTGGTCAAGTAAAAGCACAGAACAGAACTTTATTTGTTTTCACAGGTTACAAAACAATGACATTTTGTAATAACATGTGAGCATATGTATAAGATAATTACACAGATATCAAACAAACAGTATTATATACGATAAATCATAGTAGATCAATTGGGAAAGTGGTTGTCATGTGAAAATTCTCCAGTAGAGGGTCAGTAACATAATGGTTATTTAAACAATATATTGTCTACAAACAAAAGAAAATTTGGGTTTCGAACCCGTAGGTGTTGGATAATTAATAGTTAAGTACGTATGTGAATTCGTTCTAATTACAAAATAATGTATAGTGATCACCAACAACAACATTTGTTATAATAGTACTTCTACAAAAGTAACACAAACAACAACATTAAATAGTTAACAGTTAGTGGTGGAATATTTATGTGGATACACTCCATATTAAAGAGTAGGATTAATGATTTACAACAACAGCGTTAGTTATAATAATACTTCTAGTAATAGTAACAACAACAACAACGACGCTAATAATGATAGTAATACTGATAATGATGATACTAGTAATCATGATGATGATCGAGATGACGACAATGGTGATGGCCATGATGATTATGATAGTGGTGATTATAAAGCTAGGAAGAGCAAATATTACGATTACACTTACCATAAGACAGGGAACATAGTTCTACCATTTTTTATATTATTATTTATTTATTTTTAATCATTTTTTTTTACGTGACATTTTCTTTATTTAATACATACAAGAACATGCATTCGAGTAGTGAGTTTTAATTTTTGCAATATCCATTTTTTAATGTGATTTTATGGTTGAACGTAGGTAGGTCTTCCTAGTATAAATAGAGTACTCTCCCGTCTAATAAAATGAGGGAGGGTAACCGTCGGGGAACTATTAAGCAATTAAATAATTCGGTTAGACGTTTATCAGGAATTTCAGTTCATAAAATGTAAACGGTAATAAGCGTACAACCCTCTATGGTGCCCCTGCGTTGTGTGGATTGTCGATAGAAGCGATAACTGGCATTTCATTGACGGGAGTGTTATATAAACGTGATGAGACAGTGTAGCGTAATATTTCATTGATGGATGAGTTGGACTGTTTGTAAACGTAATAGAGTGGAACTTTTAACAATGGCAATTGGATTATTTCGTGCGCCATAGCGAGGTAGGTTTTATATTATTATGTGGGTCATTAATTTTAGAGTATTAGAGGTATACTTCTCAAAAGAAAATACTGTGTCTTTAGGTACGTGTATGCAACTATTTTATTACGAGCGCCGAAAGGCATTGATTAAGTGTTTCATAAATAAAGCTGTGTTTTTAAGTGTGACAGGATTGTTAGTGCACATTAAATCATGGAATTTAATGACGTTTGGACGGAGCGTATAATTAGAAGGGATTAATTTTGTTCTTTTTTCTTTGAAGTGAGGACATAATAAAAGGTAATGCATTTCGTCCCCAATGTCGTTTGTATTACAGAGGTTGCACTTTCGATTCTCATGGGGTATGAAGTTTTGAGAAAAGCGGCCAGACTCAACTGGGAATAGATGGTTGCCGGTGCGGAAATGCAGCATACTTAATCGTAGTGATTGAGGTAAGGCTGTAAGATAATGTTCAAAGTTGGTATTATTTTTAAATAATCCATACATTTTGCCTTTAGATGAACATTGTATCTGCGCATTCCAACACTGGATAAACTGATCAGTTAAAGTTGTCTTGACTTGCTTATGTATGTTATTTGTCGAAATGTTCTCTTGCTGTAACCATAAAAATGAAAGGCCAGTAGAGTTTAAGATGCTGGCAATAAAGTTAGTCCATTTATTGTTTATATGTGAGTTTATCATAAATTTATACATCAAAAAGGAAAATTTAGTGTGTTTGCTTGTTATTATCTTGTTCCAAAACCTTATCATTCTTGTTTTTATAATTATATCCAGCGGGTATCTTCCAAGTTCTGCATATAAGCAATATCTTGGCGTAGATTTTTTAACTTTAATGATTCTTCGTAGGAAAGAACAATGGACATTCTCGATTATGTCTAGATTCTCATATCCCCATACTTCACAACCATATGTCAAAATAGGGACTATAGTTTGGTCAAATAGTTTGATTTGCAGGTCAATTGGTAAATTAAGATTATTTATTTTTGTGAACACGTGGAACAGTGCCTTGTTGGCTTGTTCTACGAGATATTTTCTACAATTTAAAAAACTTCCAGATGAAGAGAAAAAGACACCTAGATATTTGTATTCTTTGACTGTTTCGAGCAATTGGTTATTTATGTAGAATTTATATTTGGAGGTTTTAGTTGTCCCAAAAACCATAACTTTAGTTTTGGAATAATTGACATTTAATTTCCAAGTTGTGCAGTAGTTATAGAAGCAATTCAGTTTGTTTTGGAATTCTTCTTCATTTTCACCGAGGATTATGGTGTCATCTGCATATAGTAAGATAAGTAATTTTAGGAAGTGGATGGCATCATTTATATTAACTTCTAGACTTATTCCATTACACGTTTGTTGTAAGAAAGCATCAAGATCGTTCATGTACATAGAGAAAAGTATAGGAGATAGGTTTTCTCCTTGTCTCACTCCTAAAGTACTAAAAAACATTTGGGATAGTTCACCATTGAGAGAAACACAGGATTTAATATTAGAATACAAATTTGTGATAATGGTGAATATTTTACCTTGAATTCCAAGTTTAAGTATTTTATGCCACAGACCTGTTCTCCAGATAGAATCGAATGCAGCCGAAAAATCTATGAATGAACAAAATAATTTTCTTTTAGCGGCCCTTAATTTTTGAATAAGCATATTTAATGTAAATATATGGTCGCATGTCGAATAACCTGAGCGAAATCCAGCTTGGTTCTCATGAAGTAAGTTATTGTCTTCTAGAAAAGTGTTTATTCGTTTGTTAATTACAGCTGTAAATAGCTTGCCTAAACAACTTAAAATTGTAATCGGTCTGTAATTGTTAGGATCAAGCTTAGATCCTTTATTTTTAAATATGGGTTTTATTGCACCGATTAACCAAGCTTCAGGTAAGATTCCGGTGTCTAAAATTGTGTTGAAAAGACTGCAATATATTGGGAGCATTTTGAAAGAAGTGTTCTTAATGAATTCATTTAAAACATTGTCAATTTGTGATGGCGCTTTGCCATTCTTTAATTTTATAATCACTTTATTTATTTCGTTGCAGGTGATAGGTGTATTCAAGGCTTCGACATTGTATGTATCAGGTGTACCATGTTCATCCGGGTCTGGTGGCAATATATCTGGGTGTATAGTTGCGTTAGTATCTTTAAAGAATTTAAAAAACTGTTCGATATTTGGGCTTTCACTTTCCTTTTTACTTTTATTTATATTGTTTAAAAGTTTCCAATATTCTTTGGGGTTTGAGGCGTTCATTGACCGTAACTTATTTTCTACAGTATATTTATGTTTGTTTATATACGTATTGAGAACGTGTTTATAGTGGCGGCTGGCCGAATCTAGGTTACGTTTATTTAGTGTGGATTTGTGTAATTGGTAAGCTTTACGAGCGTGATTGTATTTATTTCGTGCCTTGTGACATTGAGGCCCAAACCATGGTTTTGGTGTAGCTTTTAAATAAGAAGTTTTACTTCTTTGTTTATTAATTATGTGAGGGAACGATTTGCGCGCAGACTGTAGGAAGATATTTGAGATTTTATTGGTAATTTTATTTAAGAATGTTTGTATGTCATTATTTGGACGATTATTCAGCAATTCCTGTATTTCATTTATTTCTGTATTGTCTATATTAGAAACAAAGTCGTTTTGTTTATTAGGATTCCATTTAGGGGGGCGGGGGGTGTTTTTAGTGTTTATTTCTGGGATCGGGGTTAGGGTTTTATCAAAGGGTAAATTAACTGTGATAGATAACAGGCTATGACCATCTGATAAAAGTCTGTCAACGTCAATTATCTCGAACTCGTTTAATTTATAAAGTAAATTGATGGACGATAGGGCATAATCAATCACTGAGGTATTTCTAAAAGTATGTTTCCCAATATTTGAATCCTTACCAAAGCGACCATTCGTAATAATTAAGTTATTAAACTTGCATATTTCTAGTAGTTTATGTCCCGTTTTATTTGTTTTATTACATTGTGAATTACGTTGGAGTGGGATTCCTAGTTGGGTCAATATTTGTGATGGGTAACACGCGTTCATCGTACCTCCATCAATTTGAAAGTGTTGAGATAAGAAGTTATCGAGGTCGGTGTAGTCTGGTAAATTTGATGTGTAGCCATTAAAGTCGCCCGTTAAAAGAATATTATCGAATTGAGTGCACGTATTAGCGATTTCATTTTCTAGTAGAAAGAGTTCATCATCATTGTGAAATCTTGATTGTTCTGGGGGTATATACACATTACCGATAGTGACATTTTCTTGACCATTACTTATTTTTAGCCAAAAAATGTACTCGCATTTAGATTCTGGTGTTGTTACCGAAAGTTTATTCATAATTTCATTTTTTATAAAATATCCCAAGCCGCCTGATTTTCGCTTATAATTTTCAAGCCGTGGCTTAGATAAAAATGTATAATTAGGAATGTCAATTTTGTCAAATTTATCAAGTTTTGTTTCTTGGGTGCATAAAATATCATAATTTGAAATTAATTCTTGGAATTCTGGATAATTGGATTTTGTTTTCAGACCACATACATTTAATGATCCTATCGAAAGATTAACATGATTGTCAGGCGTATGAGAACACACATTCACATTCAAATTTGTTTTTGTAGGTACACAAGGTGGCGCGTTTTCAGCAGAGTCCGTGTCGCTGTATGAAGAAAGCGGAAGTGTTTGATGAACATGTTCACAACGGGTTTTAGACGAGGAGCAGGGCAAAAATACACAATTGACACAAAATGCCACGTTCCCGGTGTGACCCTAGACAACAGTCGCAGTGGGGTTATCGATCACCGTATTTCCGGCCGCTGGTCTTGGAGATGTTATCGGGGTCGCTTGTGACATAACTGGGTGGACCTCCATCAGGTATCCGGGCTGTCTCGAGGACAATTTGGTGGGTGAGAGTGACGGTTTCCTGCTGCGCTGTTTGGGCGCCGCTGGAGCCTTTCCTTTGGAACGACGTGGCGTTTCGGTTAGGAGCTCAGGTTCATCGACAGCTGCGTCCGATTCATCTTCTGAGGCTGATTGTACCTCACGAACAAATATGGGTTCCTTTGGGGGCTCCGTGCTTAATTTCGGTGGTTGAGCACTGACGGCATAATCTGCGGTGATTTTCTGGAAGCGTTGATCAACGCGTGAGGCAACGTCGGAGTTTCTGGAACCGCGCAATATACTATGCCAATCAGGAAACAGGTTCCTGATAACCTCGCCGTGAACAGATAGTGCCGCCGGGAATAGCATTTTCACGCTCTTGCTGCCGTATTTTTCACGAGCCGCCTTGAATTCAGGCCACAGCTCCTTGCGTGCTTCGCTTATCTCACGTGGATAGTCCCGCGATATTCCGAAGTGAGTGTTTTTCAACAGTTTTGCGCTGACCATGATATCATTGACATAACGCGGGTCAGACAGTGTAACGAGTATCGCCCGACCGCGTGTAGTGCCTTGTGCACGGGCAACGATGCGCCGGCCAATTCTCCTTGCTTCAACTATGCTGTGTAGCCCAAGAGTCATATTGAGTTTGCTTGTCAGGAACTCTAGGATCGTTTGGGTATATTCCTTAGGTACCAACACACTCAGGAAATCCATTGAAAATTAGGTTATTACGGAGGGAACGGGCTTCAATGTCGAGACTTTTGTACTCAAGGAGTCGTAGACGGGCCTCTGTGACGTCATTGATTGCTTTTGAATGATAAAAACTGTTATTTAAACAATCCAATTTGTAGTTCATATCATAGTTTGTTGATATCATGTCAAAAAGACAGTTTAACTTATGCTCCATGTCCATATGCTCGAACTGCGCACGGGATGTGGCGGAAAACTGAAGGTCACCCTGGTTTGGGTGGGGTGAGCACGGTACCGACGAGTCACTGGTAGCATGTCTCCTTCGCTTAGAGTCCCGTGTCATCCCGTCCCTTGAACTGGACAGAGGGGCATATTTACCTGTGTACCGGTTTGCCATTATAAAATTTGAAAATTTGAAGTTTAATTAATAAAATAGCTGTCTTTTGTGACCCGCGATGTAAACAACGTCCACCATTAACCCAGGGGAGGCAATCTAAAATAGATGTTTGTAGATACCAAATGCTCGTTTTTATTATTGTCTTGCATATTGAATTTCCCGCACTGATATCTATTCATACGACACATGAACACTACTATGGTACCATTTTAGTGTTCGTGTGTCGTATGAATATATATATTCGCGGAAAATTAAAATGGAATTGTGTCACAAATAAATAAAAACGAGCATTTTGTATCTACAAAAAACTATGTAATCATACCACACCTAGCGTTGAAATTGTGGCTATTACTATAAGGAACACTGATTGTTTAGGTGTTAACTTTATTTTACGAAATACTTTACGAACTTTTGCGTTGATTTTGAGCGTTATAGAGACTTTAAGGGCAATCACTATTTTCCCTCCCTGGCAATAGGATGAAAAAGTACACAGGAGTGCACGCATACCATTATGATTCACTATACAATGTACCACTGTCATAAAAAGCTTTCAACATAAAAACTATTGTTTTAGTAGACTTATATAGATATATATATATATATATATATATATATATATATATATATATATATATAAATGCATGCAAGAGAAAAATGAACCAAAGATCTATAACTAAACAATATTTTTTATTTATTTAGTAAAACAGTTTAATAATATATTTGATTTATGTTTCAGTTAATAAAAAATATATATTTGTATTGTAAAAAAGGTTAAAATAGCACGCATTGAAATAGTGACCTGAAAATTAAAATCTCTGTGAGAACTAAGGACTCCATCATACAATGAACAGAAAAAGTCGGTTTTCGATTAAATTTTATCTCTTCACACATTCAATCGCGCGAAACTCTTCAGTTGTCGCAATGCTATTCAATATTTCACAAAAGTGTTGTTGTTAAAACATGTTTATATAGCAAACATTGAAAAGGTTACATTTATATTACACTCTCTGCGAGAACTATGGTTACCATCATCAAACGCACAAACATAATCGGGTTTAAAAACATAATTTGATCTCCCAAATCATTACATACCGAGAAACCCTTCATGTGTCTCAATTCTTAATCAATATTGGGAACATATCTTGAAATGCACACAGTTATATGCACCGTTTATCAAGTAGTATATTTTTACCTATCATTAATAAATAACGAATGTTTGAAAACTTATATTTATCGAATTCCGGTTACAAAAAGTATTTACAAGTACACGAATATATTTGGATGAAAAAATACACGTTATCGAGGTTATATTTTAAGGAAACATGCGGTGTTTTGTTTAAGCAAATAGGGTACATTATTTGCTTAAAAGTTCGTTAAAAGAAAACCTTCCATGTGTATCTAAATTGTAAAGCTATTATCTGATTGGGTGAAAGGTAATAAACCCATGGAAAGGAAATGTAATGGACAAAACACAACAT